>NW_024375746.1:0-26936 GCF_010015445.1 Perca fluviatilis
TGCGGTAGTTAATATTGCTTTCATAAGGGCGAGGCGTAAGGGTTTAACGGAAGCAAATGCCATGTATCGGTGCATGCACCGCGACTGCGTGAAATTAGCAAGATAACGCCAATGCGCATTGAGCCAGCTGGTGGCCAGATTTGGACGAGACTGGAACCACATGGTGTGTGTGTGTCTAGCCATTCTGGCATTGTAAAGCCAGCTTTGCAATGAGTGTGTTTCTGACACTTTGAAATAATCTGTTGGATGCTGTTCCGCTGGCAGCATATATGCCGCATTCGCTACGGAATCCAACAGCCAATTTCAAAGTGTGAAAATGTGTTTCATTGTAAAGCCGGATTCGCAATGTCATCTAGCAAATGCCGCTTTTTCCAAGGAGTGTGTTTTTGACACTTTGAAAATGTACGCCAACCTGGGAACTAGGTAGGGGTATAGCCACGCATCATCAGTATGATCCTCAGGTTACCGCCTCGCACTTCAATTTCGCATAGTAAAGCCGGCTAGCAATTTCACTTCTGCCATTGTAAAGTCGCCTGCACTTAACTTCATTGTAAAGCCGGCCTAGCAATTTCACTTTGCCATTGTAAAGTCGGGCCTCGCAATTTCACTTCGCCATTGTAAAGCCGGCCTCGCAATTTCACGCTATTATTGTAAAGCCGGCCTCGCAATTTCACATTGCCATTGTAAAGCCGGCCTAGCAATTTCACGCTATTTGTAAAGCGGCCTAGCAATTTCACTTCGCCATTGTAAAGCCGCCTAGCAATTTCACTACCATTGTAAAGCCGGCCTCGCACTTCACTTGCCATTGCAAAGCCGGCCTCGCAATATTGAAATGGTAGACCAGGGCACGAAAATATTTCGTGTCGGGTTTGTGTGGCCATAGCGGGGGCTTAAGTGTGGGTTCCCTGGACCGAACCGAGGTCAAGGTGCGCTGAGGTGGGCTCTTTTCCTGAATGTATACCCGTGAGGTTAGCCCCTTCTGTGGGCCGATGGGTGGCTCCCCTGGTGGGCCTTGTGAAAGTCGGCTTCGCACCACCCATCCAGCCGCATTGTAAGGCCAGCTTTGCAAATAACGACAGTTGGGTTTAGGCACCACTGTGCTAGAATGGTTAAGTTTAGGTAAGGGGTTGGGGGTAACAGCCCTCACCTGTGGGTGCTAGTCTGGTATCTCCTAGCAGGTGGTTGGCACTGTGAAGCCAGCATTGTGAAATAATGACAGTTGTGCTTACGCACCACTGTGCTAGAATGGTTAAGGTTAGGGATAAGGGATGAAATGGGATGTTGGTACGGGTAACAATCTCTGCAATGGTAACAGCCCACACATACAGGTAGGGTCCTTTGGTGTTTTGAACCTTCACAATAAACTTGCTGTTCTTTCATGATAAAAAGAACCAAAGTGTTGTTTTTTCATACGGCGAGGCGTAAGGGTTTAACTGAAGCAAATGCCATGTATCGGTGCATGCACCGCACGCGTGAAATTAGCAAGATACCGCCAACGCATTGAGCCAGCTGGTGGCCAGATTTGACGAGACTGGAACCACATGGTGTGTGTGTGTGTTAGCCATTCTGGCATTGTAAAGCCAGCTTTGCAATGAGTGTGTTTCTGACACTTTGAAATAATCTGTTGGATGCTGTTCCACTGGCAGCATATATGCCGTATTCGCTACGAATCTCAACAGCTAATTTCAAAGTGTGAAAATGTGTTTCATTGTAAAGCCGATTCGAATGTCATCTGCAAATGGCTTCAAGGAGTGTGTTTTTGAAACTTTGAAAATGTACGCCAACCCTGGGAACTAGGTAAGGGTGATAGCCAGCATCATCAAGGATGATCCTCAAACGGTAAGCTGGTCATCGGCCTCGCAACTTCACTTCGCCATTGTAAAGCCGGCCTAGCAATTTCACTTTGCCATTGTAAAGCCGGCCTCGCAATTCTAACTTCCCATTGTAAAGCCGCCTAGCAACTTCACTTTGCCATTGTAAAGCCGGCTAGCAAATTCACATCGCCATTGTAAAGCCGGCCAGCAACTTCACTGCATTATTGTAAAGCCGGCCTCTCAACTTCGCCATTGTAAAGCCGGCCCGCAATTTCACTTCGCCATTGCAAAGCCGGCCTCGCAATATTGAAATGAGAATGAGCACGTAAAATATTTCTGCCGGGTTAAGTGTGGCCATAGCGGGGGCTTAGTGTGGGTTCCCGGACCGAACCGGAGGTCAAGGTGCGCTGAGGTGGGCCTCTTTTCCTGAATGTATACCCGAGGTTAGCCCCTTCTGTGGGCCGATGGGTCGCTCCCCTTGTGGGCCTTGTAAAGTCGGCTTCGCGAATGCCACCTATCCAGCCGGCATTGTAAGGCCAGCTTTGCAAATAACGCACAGTTGGGTTTAGGCACCACTGTGCTAGAATGGTTAAGTTTAGGTAAGGGGTTGGGGGTAACAGCCCTCACCTGTGGGTGCTAGTCTGGCATCTCCTAGCAGGTGGTTGGCACCGTGAAGCCAGCATTGTAAATAATGACAGTTGTGCTTACGCACCACTGTGCTAGAAATGGTTAAGGTTAGGATAAGGGATGAAATGGGATGTTGGTACGGGTAACAATCTCTGCAATGGTAACAGCCCACACATACAGGTAGGGTCCTTTGGTGTTTTGAACCTTCACAATAAACTTGCTGTTCTTTCATGATAAAAAGAACCAAAGTGTTGTTTTTCATACGGCGCAGGCGGTAAGGGTTTAACTGAAGCAAATGCCATGTATCGGTGCATGCACCGCACGTGAAATTAGCAAGATACGCCGCCAACGCGATTTGAGCCAGCTGGTGGCCAGATTTGACGAGACTGGAACCACATGGTGTGTGTGTGTCTTAGCCATTCTGGCATTGTAAAGCCAGCTTTGCAATGAGTGTGTTTCTGACACTTTGAAATAATCTGTTGGATGCTGTTCCACTGGCAGCATATATGCCGCATTCGCTACGGAATCCAACAGCTAATTTCAAAGTGTGAAAATGTGTTTCATTGTAAAGCCGGATCTCGCAATGTCATCTAGCAAATGCCGGCTTCAGTAAGGAGTTGTTTTTGACACTTTGAAAAATGTACGCCAACCTGGGAACTAGGTAAGGGTGATAGCCACGCATCATCGGCTGATGATCCTCAAACGCAGGTTGACCGGCCTCGCACATTTCACTTCTCGCCATTGTAAAGCCGGCCTAGCAATTTCACTTTGCCATTGTAAAGCCGGGCTCGCACTTAACTTCGCCATTGTAAAGCCGGCCTAGCAATTTCACTTCTACATTGTAAAGCCGGCCTCGCAATTCTCATCATCGCCATTGTAAAGCCGCCTCGCAATTTCACTCTGCCATTGTAAAGTCGGCCTCGCAATTCACATTGCCATTGTAAAGCCGCCTAGCAATTTCACTTCGCCATTGTAAAGTCGGCCTCGCACTTCACTGCCATTGTAAAGCCGCCTCGCTAATTTCACTTCGCCATTGCAAAGCCGGCCTCGCGAATATTGAAATGGTGAGTACCAGGGCAAGGTAAAATATTTCGTACGGGTTAAGTGTGGCCATAGCGGGGGCTTAAGTGTGGGTTCCCGACCGACCGGAGGTCAAGGTGCTCGAGGTGGGCCCTTTTCCTGAATGTATACCCGGAGGTTAGCCCCTTCTGTGATAGTGCCGATGGGTGGCCTCCGGGTGGGCCTTGTAAAGTCGGCTTCGCGAATGCCACCTATCCAGCCGGCATTGTAAGGCCAGCTTTGCAAATAACGCACAGTTGGGTTTAGGCACCACTGTGCTAGAATGGTTAAGTTTAGGTAAGGGGTTGGGGTAACAGCCCTCACCTGTGGGTGCTAGTCTGGCATCTCCTAGCAGGTGGTTGGCACTGTGAAGCCAGCATTGTAAATAATGACAGTTGTGCTTACGCACCACCGTGCTAGAATGGTTAAGGTTAGGATAAGGGATGAAATGGGATGTTGGTACGGGTAACAATCTCTGCAATGGTAACAGCCCACACATACAGGTAGGGTCCTTTGGTGTTTTGAACCTTCACAATAAACTTGCTGTTCTTTCATGATAAAAAGAACCAAAGTGTTGTTTTTCATACGGGCGAAGCGTAAGGGTTTAACTGAAGCAAATGCCATGTATCGGTGCATGCACCGTACAGCGTGAAATTAGCAAGATACGCCATGCGCATTGAGCCAGCTGGTGGCCAGATTTGGACGCAGACTGGAACCACATGGTGTGTGTGTGTCAGCCATTCTGGCATTGTAAAGCCAGCTTTGCAATGAGTGTGTTTCTGACACTTTGAAATAATCTGTTGGATGCTGTTCCTTACAGCATATATGCCGCATTCGCTACGGAATCCAACAGCTAATTTCAAAGTGTGAAAATGTGTTTCATTGTAAAGCCGGATTCGCAATGTCATCTAGAAATGCCGGCTTCAAGCAAGGAGTGTGTTTTGACACTTTGAAAATGTACGCCAACCTGGGAACTAGGTAAGGGTGATAGCCAACGCATCATCAAGTGATGATCCTCAAACGCAGGTTGACCGGCCTCGCACTTCACTTCGCCATTGTAAAGCCGGCCTAGCAATTTCACTTCTGCCATTGTAAAGCCGGCCTCGCAATTCTAACTTCGCCATTGTAAAGCCGGCCTAGCAATTCTCACTTTGCCATTGTAAAGCCGCCTCGCAATTTCATCATCGCATTGTAAAGCCGGCCTCGCACTTCACTACTATTGTAAAGCCGCTGCAATTTCTGCTACTATTGTAAAGCCGCTGCAATTCACTTGCATTGTAAAGGGCTCGCAAATTCATCGCTACATTGTAAAGCGCTCGCAATTTCACTTTGCATTGTAAAGCCGGCTGCAATTTCATCGCTCTATTGTAAAGCCGGCCTAGCAATTTCACTTCGCCATTGTAAAGCCGGCCTCGCAACTTCACTTCGCCATTGTAAAGCCGGCCTCGCAATCTTCACTTCGCCATTGCAAAGCCGGCCTCGCAATATTGAAATGAACCAGCACGAAAAATATTTCGTATCGGGTTAGGTGGCCATAGCTGGGGCTTAGTGTGGGTTCCTGACCTAACCGAGGTCAAGGTGCTCTTGAGGTGGGCTCTTTTTCCTGAATGTATACCCGAGGTTAGCCCCTTCTGTGGACCATGGGTGCTCCCCTGTGGGCCTTGTAAAGTCGGCTTCAGAATGCCACTCCATCCAGCCGGCATTGTAAGGCCAGCTTTGCAAATAACGCACAGTTGGGTTTAGGCACCACTGTGCTAGAATGGTTAAGTTTAGGTAAGGGGTTGGGGGTAACAGCCCTCACCTGTGGGTGCTAGTCTGGCATCTCCTAGCAGGTGGTTGGCACTGTGAAGCCAGCATTGAAATAATGACAGTTGTGCTTACGCACCACTGTGCTAGAATGGTTAAGGTTAGGGATAAGGGATGAAATGGGATGTTGGTACGGGTAACAATCTCTGCAATGGTAACAGCCCACACATACAGGTAGGGTCCTTTTGGTGTTTTGAACCTTCACAATAAACTTGCTGTTCTTCATGATAAAAAGAACCAAAGTGTTGTTTTTCATACGCGCATGGTACGCAGGGTTTAACTGAAGCAAATGCCATGTATCGGTGCATGCACCGTACGCGTGAAATTAGCAAGATACCGCCAATGCCATTGAGCCAGCTGGTGGCCAGATTTGACGAGACTGGAACCACATGGTGTGTGTGTGTGTTCAGCCATTCTGGCATTGTAAAGCCAGCTTTGCAATGAGTGTGTTTCTGACACTTTGAAATTAATTCTGATGATGTTCTAGGCAACATATATGCCGCATTCGCTACGGAATCCAACAGCTAATTTCAAAGTGTGAAAATGTGTTTCATTGTAAAGCCGATTCGCAATGTCATCTAGCAAATGCCGGCTTCAAGTAAGGAGTGTGTTTTGACACTTTGAAAATGTACGCCAACCTGGGGAACTAGGTAAGGGTGATAGCCACGCATCATCAAGTGATGATCCTCAAACGCAGTGTTGACCGGCCTCGCACTTCACTTCGCCATTGTAAAGCCGCCTAGCAATTTCACTTTGCCATTGTAAAGCCGGCCTCGCAATTTAACTTCGCCATTGTAAAGCCGCCTAGCAATTTCACTTTGCCATTGTAAAGTCGGCCTCGCACTTCATCATCGCCATTGTAAAGCCGGCCTCGCAATTCATCGCTGCCATTGTAAAGCCGGCTCGCACTTCAATATCGCATTGTAAAGCCGGCCTAGCAATTTCACGCTGCTATTGTAAAGCCGGCCTAGCAATTTCACTTCGCCATTGTAAAGCCGGCCTCGCATTTCACTTCGCCATTGTAAAGCCGGCCTCGCAATTTCACTTCGCCATTGCAAAGCCGGGCCTCGCAATATTGAAATGAGACCAGGCACGCAAAATATTTACCGGGTTAAGTGTGGCCATAGCGGGGGCTTAAGTGTGGGTTCCCGACCAACCGGAGGTCAAGGTGCGCTGAGGTGGGCCCTTTTCCTGAATGTATACCCGAGGTTAGCCCCTTTCTGTGGGCCGATGGGTGGCTCCCCCTGGGGGCCTTGTAAAGTCGGGCTTCGCAATGCCACCTATCCAGCCGGCATTGTAAGGCCAGCTTTGCAAATAACCACAGTTGGGTTTAGGCACCACTGTGCTAGAATGGTTAAGCTTAGGTAAGGGGTTGGGGGTAACAGCCCTCACCTGTGGGTGCTAGTCTGGTATCTCCTAGCAGGTGGTTGGAACCGTGAAGCCAGCATTGCAAATAATGACAGTTGTGCTTACGCACCACTGTGCTAGAATGGTTAAGGTTAGGGATAAGGGATGAAATGGGATGTTGGTACGGGTAACAATCTCTGCAATGGTAACAGCCCACACATACAGGTAGGGTCCTTTGGTGTTTTGAACCTTCACAATAAACTTGCTGTTCTTTCATGATAAAAAGAACCAAAGTGTTGTTTTTTCATACGGCGAGGCGTAAGGGTTTAACTGAAGCAAATGCCATGTATCGGTACATGCACCGCAGGTGAAATTAGCGATACGCCACGATTGGCGCGGTGCGTTCACCACATGGTGTGTGTGTCTGCCTTCTGGCATTGTAAAGCCAGCTTTGCAATGAGTGTGTTTCTGACACTTTGAAATAATCTGTTGATGCTGTTCCGTCGCATTCGCTAATGGAATCCAACAGCCAATTTCAAAGTGTGAAAATGTGTTTCATTGTAGCGGATTCGCAATGTCATCTAGCAATGCCGGCTTCGTAAGGAGTGTGTTTTTGACACTTTGAAAATGTACGCCAACCTGGGAACTAGGTGGGTGATAGCCACGCATCATCAAGTGATGATCCTCAAACGCAGTTACCGCCCCAATTTCACTTCTGCCAAAAGCCGGCACACTATTATTGAGGCTAGCAATTTCAGCTTGATTGTAGCGTCCTGCATCAACCCCATTTCCTAATTCTTTTCACCTCCATTGAGGCTCCAACTTCTATAATCGCCTGCATCACTCACATAAAGCGAGAATTTCTAATTTCGAATTTAAAGCCGGCCTAGCAATTCACTTCTCCATTGTAAAGCCGGCCTAGCAATTTCACTTCGCCATTGTAAAGCCGCCCGCAATTCTCACTCGCCATTGTAAAGCCGGCCTCGCAATTTCACTTCGCCATTGCAAAGCCGCTCGCAATATTGAAATGTACCAGGCACGTAAAATATTTCGTGTCGGGTTAAGTGGCCATAGCGGGGGCTTATGCGGGTTCCCGACCGACCGGAGGTCAAGGTGCGCTTGAGGTGGGCCCTTTTCCTGAATGTATAACCCGAGGTTAGCCCTTCTGTGGGCCGATGGGTGGCTCCCCTGGTGGGCCTTTGTAAAGTCGGGCCTCGGAATGCCACCCATCCGCGGCATTAGTAAGGGAGCTTTGCAAATAACGCACAGTTGGGTTTAGGCACCACTGTGCTAGAATGGTTAAGTTTAGGTAAGGGGTTGGGGTTAACAGCCCTCACCCGTGGGTGCTAGTCTGGTATCTCCTAGCAGGTGGTTGGCACTGTAAATAATGACAGTTGTGCTTACGCACCACCGTGCTAGAATGGTTAAGGTTATAAGGAGATGAAATGGGATGTTGGTACGGGTAACAATCTCTGCAATGGTAACAGCCCACACATACAGGTAGGGTCCTTTGGTGTTTTGAACCTTCACAATAAACTTGCTGTTCTTTCACATAAAAAAGGAACCAAAGTGTTGTTTTTCCATACGCAGGCGTAAGGGTTTAACTGAAGCAAATGCCATGTATCGGTGCATGCACCGCAGGCGTGAAATTAGCAAGATACGCCAATGCGATTGAGCCAGCTGGTGGCCAGATTTGACGAGACTGGAACCACATGGTGTGTGTGTGTGGCCATTCTGGCATTGTAAAGCCAGCTTTGCAATGAGTGTGTTTCTGACACTTTGAAATAATCTGTTGGATGCTGTTCCGCTGGCAGCATATATGCCGGATTCGCTACGGAATCCAACAGCTAATTTCAAAGTGTGAAAATGTGGTTTCATTGTAAAGCCGGATTCGCAATGTCATCTAGCAATGCCGGCTTCGCAGGAGTGTGTTTTTGACACTTTGAAAATGTACGCCAACCTGGGAACTAGGTAAGGATAGCCACGCACTCAAGTGATGACTCGCCATGCCTTATCTCCCAACCAACTCCAAAAACGACTCTCACATCGCTTCGAAGGTCTACACTTTAAAATGTACCCAACCTGGCAATCCAGTAATAGCCACTCTCATATCCTCAAACGCAGTTGAAGCCGGCCTCGCACTTTCACTTCGCCATTGTAAAGCCGCCTCGCACCTTCACTTCCCATTGTAAAGCGCCTCGCACTTCACTTGCCATTGTAAAGCCGCCTCGCACTTCTTACTCCCATTGTAAAGCCGCCTCAGCAATTTCACTTCCATTGAAAGCGGCCTCGCAATTTCACTTCCCATTGTACGCTACAAACATGCACCCCCCCAGCCTAGCACACTTAGCTTCTCGCCATTGTAAAGCGCCTCGCAATTTCACTTCGCCATTGTAAACGGGCCTCGCACTTCACTTCGCCAGCGTGCCGCCTCGCAATATTGAAATGATACCAGGCACGAAAAATCTCTCCGGGTTAAGTGTGGCCATAGCGGGGGCTTAGTGTGGGTTCCCGACCACCGAGGTCAAGGTGCTTGAGGTGGGCCCTTTTTCCTGAATGTATACCCGAGGTTAGCCCTTCTGTGGGCCATGGGTGGCTCCCCTGGTGGCCTTGTAAAGTCGGCTTCGCGAATGCCACCTATCCAGCCGCATTGTAAGGCCAGCTTTGCAAATAACGACAGTTGGGTTTAGGCACCACTGTGCTAGAATGGTTAAGTTTAGGTAAGGGGGTTGTGGTAACAGCCCTCACCTGTGGGTGCTAGTCTGGTATCTCCTAGCAGGTGGTTAGGTTAGGTTAGGGTTAGGCTAGGGTTAGGTTGGGTTAGGGTTAGGAACCACCACGCTGATGTCTGGGCTTTCGCATGGCATGACACGGTAAGATGGCTAAAAAAACGGTTGTTACTCCACAGAGCTCCACCGCTGAATCCAATGGGCTAACATTCCTACAACTCAGTGGACCCAACTTCGACAGACCCAACCTCTCGGGCGAATTTCCAACACCAGATGGCGCCACAGAGCAACATTGATGGCCAAGATCCCAGTTTTCACCTTGACTTCTCATTAGGGGAAAAAAGTAAAGTATTGAAACACTTTAAAAAAAAAAAAAAAAAAAAAAATGGGAAAAAATATATTTGGTCGGTATACCAGGGGCACAAAAGTTTAGGTGGAGTACCAGGGCAAAAAACTCTGGCCCAGGTGGAGGGGCATGGGTGTCATGGAGAATGTTAACCCAGACTTAGAGCCACTTAATTGGGCATAGGATGGGCCATGGGTGTGGGCGAGTGGATATGACAGATGCCCTTGGTGTGGGAGGCCCGGTTCGATCTCCCACTGCGAACAATAATAATAGTAAGTATCCCAGACTTGGAGCCACTTAATTGGGCATAGGATTGGCCATTGGCTCATGGAGAATGTTAATCCAGATTTAGAGCCACTCACTGGGGCATAGGATGGGCCATGGGTGTCATGGAGAATGTTAACCCAGACTTAGAGCCACTCACTGGGGCTATAGGATGGAGCATGGGTGTCATGGAAAATGTTAACCCGGACTTAGAGCCACCCACTGGGGCATAGGATGGAGCATGGGTGTCATGGAGAATATTAACCCAGACTTGGAGCCACCTTTGGGGCATAGGATGGACCATGTGTGTCATGGAGAATGTTAACCTAGACATAGAGCCACCACACTGGGCCGGAGGTGAGGCTGAGGGGCCTTGGAGGTCAATGCCCAGGCATAGAGGCACTATCTCTGGCTTACAAGGCAGCATGAGGGGCCTGGAGCCTGACAAAATTTGGTTGGTATACCAGGGCACAAACGCTTAGTTGGGGTACCAGGGGCACGAAGGTTTAGGTGGGCTACCAGGGGCACGGAAAGTTTAGTTGGAGTACCAGGGCATGGAAGTTTAGTTGGGGTACCAGGGGCACGGAAAGTTTAGTTGGAGTACCAGGGCATGAAAGTTTAGTTGGGGTACCAGGGGCACGAAAGTTGAGTCGGGTACCAGGGGCACGGAACTCTTGCCCAGCCGGATGGAGGGGTTTAGCCTAGGGAGGGGTGCTTAAGTGTGGGTACACGGGTTCGCCTTGGTGAGCAGGGTTCCTGGAGGGTCAACATTAGGGTTGTGGGCAAGCCGGGTCACGTGAAGGGAGGCTGGGGTCATAAGAGTGGGCTTGTGAGCCTTGGGTGGACCATGGAGGGGGTTCATGGAGCATGTTACCCCAGACTTGGAGCCTCCCCTTCCTGGGGCTAAGGATGGACGATGGAGGTCATGGAGGTAGTTACCCCAGACTTGGAGCCACTCACTGCTAAGGGTGGACCATGGATGTCATGGAGCAGCTCTAGAATGAGATTTGCAAAGGAGCTTGATCTAACATTACAGGGACTCACACCCGGATCCTGGTTTAGCTCTGCTTTTGTTCATTTGGCTTATGGTGGACCATGGAGGGGGTTCACGGAGCATGTTACCCCAACCTGGAGCCCCATCCTGGGGCTAAGGATGGACCATGGAGGGGGGTTCATGGAGGATCTTATCCTTAGACTTGGAGCCCCTTCCTGGGGCTAAGGGATGGACCATGGAGGGGTGGGGTTCATGGAGGATGTTACCCCCAGACTTGGAGCCCCTTCCTGGGGCTAAGGGTGGACCATGTGGGTCAATGGAGGAAGTTACCCCAGACTTGGAGCTCACTCACTGGGGCTAAGGGGTGGACCATGGATGTCATGGAGCAGCTCTAGAATGAGATTTGCAAAGGAGCGCTTGATCTAACATTACAGGGACTCACACCTGATCCTGGGTTTAGCTCTGCTTTTGTTCATTTGGCTTATGGTGGACCATGGAGGGGGTTCACGGAGCATGTTACCCCAGACCTGGAGCCCTCATCCTGGGGCTAAGGATGGACCATGGAGGGGGGTTTCATGGAGGATCTTATCCTAGACTTGGGAGCCCCTTCCTGGGGCTAAGGGTGGACCATGGAGGTGGGGGGTTTCATGGAGGATGTTACCCTAGACTTGGAGCCCCTTCCTGGGGCTAAGGGGTTGACCATGGAGGGGATCAGGATCTTATCCTAGACTTGGAGCCCCTTCCTGGGCTAAGGATGGACCATGGAGGCGGGGGGTTCATGGAGGATGTTACCCTTAGACTTAGCCCCTTCCTGGGGCTAAGGTGACCATGTGGGTCATGGAGGATGTTACCCCAGACTTGGAGCCACTCACTGGGGCTAAGGGTGGACCATGGATGTCATGGAGCAGCTCTAGAATGAGATTTGCAAAGGAGCTTGATCTAACATTACAGGGACTCACACCCGATCCTGGGTTTAGCTCTGCTTTTGTTCATTTGGCTTATGGTGGACCATGGAGGGGGTTTCACGGAGCATGTTACCCCAGACCTGGAGCCCCATCTGGGGCTAAGGATGGACCATGGAGGGGGGTCTATGGAGGATCTTATCCTAGACTTGAGCCTCCCTGGGGCTAAGGGTGGACCATGGAGGCGGGGGTTCATGGAGGATGTTACCCCAGACTTGGAGCCCCTTCCTGGGGCTAAGGGGTGACCATGGAGGAGGGGGATCATGGTGGATCTTATCCTAGACTTGGAGCCCCTTCCTGGGGCTAAGGATGGACCATGGAGGCTGGGGGTTCATGGAGGATGTTACCCTCAGACTTGGAGCCCCTTCCTCTAAGGGTGGACCATGTGGGATCATGGAGGATGTTACTCCCCAGACTTGGAGCCACTCACTGGGGCTAAGGGTGGACCATGGATGTCATGGAGCAGCTCTAGAATGAGATTTGCAAAGGAGCTGATCTAACATTACAGGGACTCACACCCGATCCTGGGTTTAGCTCTGCTTTTGTTCATTTGGCTTATGGTGGACCATGGAGGGGGTTCACGGAGCATGTTACTCCCAGACCTTGAGCTCCCATCCTGGGGCTAAGGATGGACCATGGAGGGGGGTTCATGGAGGATCTTATCCTAGACTTGGAGCCCCTTCCTGGGGCTAAGGGTGGACCATGGAGGTTGGGGGTTCATGGAGGATGTTACTCCCCAGACTTGGAGCCCCTTCCTGGGGCTAAGGGTTGACCATGGAGGAGGGGAACTATGGTGGATCTTATCCTTAGACTTGGAGCCCCTTCCTGGGGCTAAGGATGGACCATGGAGGCGGGGGGTTCATGGAGGATGTTACCTAGACTTGGAGCCCCTTCCTGGGGCTAAGGGTGGACCATGTGGGTCATGGAGGATGTTACCCCAGACTTGGAGCCACTCACTGGGGCTAAGGGTGGACCATGGATGTCATGGAGCAGCTCTAGAATGAGATTTGCAAAGGAGCCTTGATCTAACATTACAGGGACTCACACCCATCCTGGGTTTAGCTCTGCTTTTGTATCTGGCTTAAGTGGACCATGGAGGGGTTCACGGAGCATGTTACCCCAGACTTGAGCTCATCCTGGGGCTAAGGATGGACCATGGAGGTCATGGAGTCTTATCCTTAGACTTGGAGCCTTCCTTCCTGGGGCTAAGGGTGGACACTATGGAGGTGGGGGTTCATGGAGGATGTTACCTCAGACTTGGAGCCCCTTCCTGGGGCTAGGGGGATGACCATGGGAGGAGGGGATCATGGTGGATCTTATCCTTAGACTTGGAGCCCCTTCCTGGGGCTAAGGGATGGACCATGGAGGCTGGGGGTTCATGGAGGATGTTACTCCTAGACTTGGAGCCCCTTCCTGGGGCTAAGGGTGGACCATGTGGGTCATGGAGGATGTTACCCCAGACTTGGAGCCACTCACTGGGGCTAAGGGTGGACCATGGATGTCATGGAGCAGCTCTAGAATGAGATTTGCAAAGGAGCTGATCTAACATTACAGGGACTAAAACCTACTGGGTTTAGCTCTGCTTTTGTTCATTTGGCTTATGGTGCCATGGAGGGGGTTCAGTGTTTACTCCCAGAACTTGAGGCCACTGGGGCCAAGGATGGACCATGGGGGGGGTTTGGAGGATCTTATCCTAGAATAGCCCCTTCTGGGCTAAGGGTGGACCATGGAGGCGGGGGTTCATAGAGGATGTTACCCCAGACTTGAGCCCCTTCCTGGGGCTAAGGGGGACATGGAGGAAGGGGATATGGTGGATCTTATCCCAGACTTGAGCCCCTTCCTGGGGCTAAGGATGGACCATGGAGGCGGGGGGTTCATGGAGGATTATTAACCCAGGACTTGGAGCCCCTTCCTGGGGCTAAGGGTGGACCATGTGGGTCATGGAGGATGTTACTCCAGACTTGGAGCCACTCACTGGGGCTAAGGGTGGACCATGGATGTCATGGAGCAGCTCTAGAATGAGATTTGCAAAGGAGCTTGATCTAACATTACAGGGACTCACACCCGATCCTGGGTTTAGCTCTGCTTTTGTTCATTTGGCTTATGGTGGACCATGGAGGGGGTTCACGGAGCATGTTACCCCAGACCTGGAGCCTCCCATCCTGGGGCTAAGGATGGACCATGGAGGGGGGTTCATGGAGGATCTTATCCCAGACTTGGAGCCCCTTCCGGGCTAAGGGTGGACCATGGAGGGGGGGTTCATGGAGGATGTTACCCCAGACTTGGAGCCCCTTCCTGGGCTAAGGGTGGACATGGAGGAGGGGATCAGTGATCTTATCCTAGACTTTGAGCCCCTTCCTGGGGCTAAGGATGGACCATGGAGGCGGGGGTTCATGGAGGATGTTACTCCCAGGACTTGGAGCCCCTTCCTGGGGCTAAGGGTGGACCATGTGGGTCATGGAGGATGTTACCCAGACTTGAGCCACTCACTGGGGCTAAGGGGTGGACCATGGATGTCATGGAGCAGCTCTAGAATGAGATTTGCAAAGGAGCTTGATCTAACATTACAGGGACTCACACCCGGATCCTGGGCTTAGCCTCTGCTTTTGTTCATTTGGCTTATGGTGGACCATGGAGGGGGTTCACGGAGCATGTTACCCCAGACCTGGAGCTCCCATCCTGGGGCTAAGGATGGACCATGGAGGGGGGTTCATGGAGGATCTTATCCTAGGACTTGGAGCCCCTTCCTGGGGCTAAGGGTGGACCATGGAGGGGGGGGTTCATGGAGGATGTTACCCCAGACTTGGAGCCCCTTCCTGGGGCTAAGGGTGGACCATGGAGGAGGGGGATCATGGTGGATCTTATCCTAGACTTGAGCCCCTTCCTGGGGCTAAATGGACCATGGAGGCGGGGGTTCAGGAGGATGTTACCCAAGACTTGGAGCCCCTTCCTGGGGCTAAGGGTGGACCATGTGGGTCATGGAGGATGTTACCAGACTTGGGCCATCAGGGTAAGGGTGGACCATGGATGTCATGGAGCAGCTCTAGAATGAGAATTTGCAAAGGAGCTGATCTAACATTACAGGGACTCACACCCGATCCTGGGTTTAGCTCTGCTTTTGTTCATTTGGCTTATGGTGGACCATGGAGGGGGTTCACGGAGCATGTTACCCCAGACCTGGATCCCCATCCTGGGGCTAAGGATGGACCATGGGGGGTTTCATGGAGGATGTTACCTCAGACTTGGAGCCCCTTCCTGGGGCTAAGGGTGGACCATGGAGGCGGGGGGTCCATGGAGGATGTTACCCCAGGACTTGGAGCCCCTTCCTGGGGCTAAGGGTGGACCATGGGTGTCATGGAGCAAGTTGGGTCCCAACATGCCCACATCTCAGTGGACCCAACTCTCGAAGACCCAACATTGGACCCAATGCCCAGCATGCCCACATCTCAGTGGACCCAACTTCTGAAGACCCAACATTGGACCCAATGGGCCCAGCATGCCCACATCTCAGTGGACCTAAACTTCGAAGACCCAACTTCTTGGGCGAAATTTGTAACACCAGATGTCGCCAGAGAGCAACATTGAGAGCCAAGATCCCCGCTTTCAGAATTAGGTTGGGCCATGGGTTTTCAGGCTCCTGATGGACCGCTGTTTAGGGTTAGGAACCACCAGGGGATGTCTGGGCTTTTGCTAATGGCATGACACGGTAAGATGGGAAAAAACGGTTGTTACTCCACAGAGCTCCACCGTTGAATCCAATGGGCTTAACATTCCCACAACTCAGTGGACCCAACTTCGACAGACCCAACCTCTCGGCAACTTTCCAACACCAGATGGCTTCACAGAGCAACATTGATGGCCAAGATCCCAGTTTTCACCTGACTTCTCATTAGGGAAAAAAGTAAAGTATTGAAACACTTTGAAAAAAAAAAAAAAATGGGAAAAAATATATTTGGTCGGTATACCAGGGGCACAAAAGTTTAGGTGGAGTACCAGGGCAAACTCAACGCGGAGGGCCATGGGTGTCATGGAGAATGTTAACCCAGACTTAGAGCCACTTAATTGGGCATAGGATGGGCCATGGGTGTGGCGCAGTGGATATGACAGATGCCTTTGGTGTGGGAGGCCCGGTTCTATTCCCACTGCGTAATAATAATAAATAAGTATCCCAGACTTGGAGCCACTTAATTGGGCATAGGATTGGCCATGGGTGTCATGGAGAATGTTAATCCAGATTTAGAGCCACTCACTGGGGCATAGGATGGGCCATGGGTGTCATGGAGAATGTTAACCCAGACTTAGAGCCACTCACTGGGGCATAGGATGGAGCATGGGTGTCATGGAAAATGTTAACCGGACTTAGAGCACTCACTGGGGCATAGGATGGAGCATGGGTGTCATGGAGAATATTAACCCAGACTTGGAGCCACCTTTTGGGCATAGGATGGACCATGTGTGTCATGGAGAATGTTAACCTAGACATAGAGCCACTCACTGGGCCGTGGAGGTGAGGCTGAGGGCCTTGGAGGTCAATGCCCAGGCATAGAGGCACTATCTCTGGCTTACAAGGCAGCATGAGGGGCCTGAGCGTCACAAAATTTGGTTGGTATACCACAGGGCACAAACGCTTAGTTGGGGTACCAGGGGCAACGGCGTTTAGGTGGGCTACCAGGGGCACGAAAGTTTAGTTGGAGTACCAGGGCATGGAAGTTTAGTTGGGGTACCAGGGGCACGAAAGTTTAGTTGGAGTACCAGGGCATGAAAGTTTAGCTGGGGTACCAGGGGCACGTAAAGTTGAGTCGGGGTACCAGGGGCACGGAACTCTTGCCCAGCCGGATGGAGGGGTTTAGCCTAGGGAGGGGTGCTTAAGTGTGGGTAACACGGTTCGGCTTGTGAGCAGGGTTCTCTGGAGGGTCAACATTAGGGTTGTGGGAAGCCGTGAAGGGAGGCTGGGGTCATAGAGTGGGCTTTGTGAGCCTTGGGTGGACCATGGAGGGGGTTCAAGGAGCATGTTACCCCAGACTTGGAGCCTCTTCCTGGGGCTAAGGATGGACGATGGAGGTCATGGAGGTAGTTACTCCCAGACTTGGAGCCACTCACTCGGCTAAGGGTGGGACCATGGATGTCATGGAGCAGCTCTAGAATGAGATTTGCAAAGGAGCTTGATCTAACATTACAGGGACTCACACCCGATCCTGGGTTTAGCTCTGCTTTTGTTCATTTGGCTTATGGTGGACCATGGAGGGGGTTCACGGAGCATGTTACTCCCAGACCTGGGAGCCCCATCCTGGGGCTAAGGATGGACCATGGAGGGGGGTCTATGGAGGATCTTATCCTAGACTTGGAGCCCCTTCCTGGGGCTAAGGGTGGACCATGGAGGGGGGGGTTCATGGAGGATGTTACCCAGGACTTGGAGCCCCTTCCTGGGGCTAAGGGTGGACCATGTGGGTCATGGAGGATGTTACCCAGACTTGGAGCCACTATGGGGCTAAGGGTGGACATGGATGTCATGGAGCAGCTCTAGAATGAGATTTGCAAAGGAGCTTGATCTAACATTACAGGGACTCACACCTGGATCCTGGGTTTAGCTCTGCTTTTGTTCATTTGGCTTATGGTGGACCATGGAGGGGGTTCACGGAGCATGTTACCCTCAGACCTGGAGCCCCATCCTGGGGCTAAGGATGGACCATGGAGGGGGGTTCATGGAGGATCTTATCCCAGACTTGGAGCCCCTTCCTGGGGCTAAGGTGGACCATGGAGGCGGGGGGTTCATGGAGGATGTTACCCCAGACTTGGAGCCCCTCTTCCTGGGGCTAAGGGTTGACCATGGAGGAGGGGGATCATGGTGGATCTTATCCTTAGACTTGGAGCCCCTTCCTGGGGCTAAGGATGGACCATGGAGGCTGGGGGTTCATGGAGGATGTTACCCCTAGACTTGGAGCCCCTTCCTGGGGCTAAGGGTGGACCATGTGGGTCATGGAGGATGTTACTCCCAGACTTGGAGCCACCTCACTGGGGCTAAGGGTGGACCATGGATGTCATGGAGCAGCTCTAGAATGAGATTTGCAAAGGAGCTTGATCTAACATTACAGGGACTCACACCGATCCTGGGTTTAGCTCTGCTTTTGTTCATTTGGCTTATGGTGGACCATGGAGGGGGTTCAGGAGCATGTTACAGACCTGAGCCCCATCCTGGGGCAAAGGATGGACCATGGAGGGGGGTTCATGGAGGATCTTATCCCAGACTTGGAGCCCCTTCTGGGGCTAGGGTGGACCATGGAGGTGGGGTTCATGGAGGTGTAACCCCAGACTTGGAGCCCCTTCTGGGGCAGGGGTGACCATGGAGGAGGGGGATCATGGTGGATCTTATCCCTAGACTTGGAGCCCCTTCCTGGGGCTAAGGATGGACCATGGAGGCGGGGGTTCATGGAGGATGTTACCCTCAGACTTGGAGCCCCTTCCTGGGGCTAAGGGTGGACACATGTGGGTCATGGAGGATGTTACCCCAGACTTGGAGCCACTCACTGGGGCTAAGGGGGACCATGGATGTCATGGAGCAGCTCTAGAATGAGATTTGCAAAGGAGCTGATCTAACATTACAGGGACTCACACCCGATCCTGGGTTTAGCTCTGCTTTTGTTCATTTGGCTTATGGTGGACCATGGAGGGGGTTCACGGAGCATGTTACTCCCAGACCTTGAGCTCCCATCCTGGGGCTAAGGGATGGACCATGGAGGGGGGGTTCATGGAGGATCTTATCCTTAGACTTGGAGCCCCTTCCTGGGGCTAAGGGTGGACCATGGAGGCGGGGGTTCATGGAGGATGTTACCCCAGACTTGGAGCCCCTTCCTGGGGCTAAGGGTTGGACCATGGAGGAGGGGGATCATGGTGGATCTTATCCTCAGACTTGGAGCCCCTTCCTGGGGCTAAGGATGGACCATGGAGGCGGGGGTTCATGGAGGATGTTACCCCAGACTTGGAGCCCCTTCCTGGGGCTAAGGGTGGACCATGTGGGTCATGGAGGATGTTAACCCCAGACTTGGAGCCACTCACTGGGGCTAAGGGTGGACCATGGATGTCATGGAGCAGCTCTAGAATGAGATTTGCAAAGGAGCTTGATCTAACATTACAGGGACTCACACCCGATCCTGGGTTTAGCTCTTGCTTTTGTTCATTTGGCTTATGGTGGACCATGGAGGGGGTTCACGGAGCATGTTACCCCAGACCTGGAGCTCCCATCCTGGGGCTAAGGATGGACCATGGAGGGGGGTTCATGGAGGATCTTATCCTTAGACTTGGAGCCCCTTCCTGGGGCTAAGGGTGGACCATGGAGGGGGGGGGTTCATGGAGGATGTTACCCCAGACTTGGAGCCCCTTCCTGGGGCTAAGGGGTTGACCATGGAGGAGGGGGATCATGGTGGATCTTATCCTAGACTTGGAGCCCCTTCCTGGGGCTAAGGATGGACCATGGAGGCGTGGGGTTCATGGAGGATGTTACCCTTAGACTTGGAGCCCCTTCCTGGGCTAAGGGTGGACCATGTGGGTCATGGAGGATGTTTACCCCCAGACTTTGAGCCACCTCGGGGCTAAGGGTGGACCATGGATGTCATGGAGCAGCTCTAGAATGAGATTTGCAAAGGAGCTTGATCTAACATTACAGGGACTCACACCCGATCCTGGGTTTAGCTCTGCTTTTGTTCATTTGGCTTATGGTGGACCATGGAGGGGGTTCACGGAGCATGTTACCCCAGACCTGAGCCCCATCCTGGGGCTAAGGATGGACCATGGAGGGGGGTTCATGGAGGATCTTATCCCAGTTGGAGCCCCTTCCTGGGGCTAAGGGTGGACCATGGAGGCGGGGGTTCATGGAGGATGTTACCCCAGACTTGGAGCCCCTTCCGGGCTAGGGTGAACCATGGAGGAGGGGATCATGGTGGATCTTATCCCAGACTTGGAGCCCCTTCCTGGGGCTAAGGATGGACCATGGAGGCGTGGGGTTCATGGAGGATGTTACCCTTAGACTTGGAGCCCCTTCCTGGGGCTAAGGGTGGACCATGTGGGTCATGGAGGATGTTACCCCAGACTTGGAGCCACTCACTGGGGCTAAGGGTGGACCATGGATGTCATGGAGCAGCTCTAGAATGAGATTTGCAAAGGAGCTTGATCTAACATTACAGGGACTCACACCGATCCTGGGTTTAGCTCTGCTTTTGTTCATTTGGCTTATGGTGGACCATGGAGGGGGTTCACGGAGCATGTTACCCCAGACCTGGAGCTCCATCCTGGGGCTAAGATGGACCATGGAGGGGGTCATTGAGGATCTTATCCTTAGACTTGGAGCCCCTTCCTGGGGCTAAGGGTGGACCATGGAGGCGGGGGTTCATGGAGGATGTTACCCCAGACTTGGAGCCCCTTCTGGGGCTAAGGGTTGACCATGGAGGAGGGGGACCATGGTGGATCTTATCCCAGACTTGGAGCCCCTTCCTGGGGCTAAGGATGGACCATGGAGGTGGGGGTTCTATGGAGGATGTTACCCCAGACTTGGAGCCCCTTCCTGGGGCTAAGGGTGGACCATGTGGGTCATGGAGGATGTTACCCCAGACTTGGAGCCACTCACTGGGGCTAAGGGGTGGACCATGGATGTCATGGAGCAGCTCTAGAATGAGATTTGCAAAGGAGCTTGATCTAACATTACAGGGACTCACACCCGGATCCTGGGTTTAGCTCTGCTTTTGTTCATTTGGCTTATGGTGGACCATGGAGGGGGTTCACGGAGCATGTTACCCCAGACCTGGAGCCCCATCCTGGGGCTAAGGATGGACCATGGAGGGGGGGGTTCATGGAGGATGTTACCCCAGACTTGGAGCCCCTTCCTGGGGCTAAGGGTGGACCATGGAGGCGGGGGGTTCATGGAGGATGTTACCCCAGACTTGGAGCCCCTTCCTGGGGCTAAGGGTGGACCATGGGTGTCATGGAGCAAGTTGGGTCCCAACATGCCCACATCTCAGTGGACCCAACTTCGGAAGACCCAACATTGGACCCAATGCCTCAGCATGCCCACATCTCAGTGGACCCAACTTCGAAGACCCAACATTGGACCCAATGGGCCCAGCATGCCCACATCTCAGTGGACCTAACTTCGAAGACCCAACTTCTTGGGCTAATTTGTAACACCAGATGTCGCCAGAGAGCAACATTGAGAGCCAAGATCCCCGCTTTCAGAATTAGGTTGGGCCATGGGTTTTCAGGCTCTTGATGGACCGCTGTTTTAGGTTAGGTTAGGGTTAGGCTAGGTTAGGGTTAGGTTAGGTTAGGGTTAGGGTAGGAACCGGACACGAAGTTTGGTATTTTTTAATGGAGACACATTGAAGTGAGGCTCAATTTAACGAAAATGGTACTCCACAGAACTCCACCATGCATTCCAATGGGCCCAACAGTGTCAAAATGTTCCGGAATTGCAGTGGACCCAGCTTTTGGATGACCCAACATTTTGGGAAAATTCCCGACACCAGGGGGCGCCAGAGAGCCAAAATTTAGGGCCAAGATCGTAGTATTCACCCTGATAGACATTTTGAGTCCCTATCACTCTAACCGATAATATAAATATGATATATTTATTAAATATGATATATTTATAATAATCATAAGCCCATTAACCCAACCTCTCCTTGTGGGTCCCTCTCAAAAGAATTTTTTTATTGAATATAATATAAATATGACATATTGACAATAATCATAAGTTCAAGTGCCCCCCCTCCCTCCCCACGGAGGCCCACCGACCCAACTTGTCTTTGTGGGTCCCTCTCAAATGAATTTTCTTTTTTATTGATGTATTGTAAAATATGACATATATAATAATCATGTGTTGAAGTGCCCCCCCTCGCCCTCGCGGAGCCCCCCAACCTAACTTCCCTTTGTGTGGGTCCCTCTCAAATGAAATTTTTTTTTTCATTGAATATAATACATAAGTTCAAGTGCCCCCAACACCGACCGAAGCGCAGCAAACTTCTCATCACGAATTGAATCAATATAATAATGCATATACGCACGGTAGCGATAAGTTGGAGGGGTCCTCACGGAGGCCCCCGGGGGCCCCCCCCCCACCCTCACGGAGGCCCCCGGGGGCCCCTGATGTGGCCCAAGATCCCAGTTCGAACCCAACTTCTCTTTGGGGGTCCCTCACAAGTCAAGCTTCGCCTTGTTTTTATTACATACAGGTCAAGGATAAGTTGGAGAGGCCCCCCGCCCGCGGAGGCCCCCCGGGGCCCCCGACGAGGACCAGCATCCCAGTTTGACCCAACTTATCGCTATGCAGTCCCTGCAAGTCAGATTTCACCTGTACACACGACACGCCACAAGGCCATCGACCGAGGGGCCCCCCACGCCAGCGGAGGTCTCTCCTCTCGGCCCTGACGGGCCTCGACCGATCTTCTATATATAGATATATGTACATATATCTATATACATAAAGATATTTATTCATTTATTTCCTATATATATATATATATATATATTTATTCATTCATTCATTTATTTCGCATATATCTGTATATTTAGTTCTTTATTTTCTATATGTCTATTTATTTATTTACCCGTAATTTTACATATTATATTGTATGTATTTGTATATAAACACGTATATGTATATATGTGTATAAATATATATATATATTTATTTATTTGTTCATTCATTCATTCATTTATTTCATATATATCCATATCAGAGGTCACACCAGGGGTCCCTCCAATAGTAACCTCAAGGCCCCCCACCGGGGCCCAACATGACCGAAGTGCACCCCATCCTCTCAAAACGGGTCCCTCCAAAATAACTCCAAGAGCCCCCCCCCCGATGGGGCCCAACATGACGGACTGCACCCAACCTCTCGGTGCGGGTCCCTCCAATAATGTCATTCCACTCCAGCAGTTCAGCCACCTCCTTAACAAGATGTCACAGATGATGATGATGATGATGATGATGATGATGATGATAATGATGACATCACGCCAGCGTTAATAGTTCAGTATTAAAGATTTATTACAGAACGGACCTAGTGTCACACACACACACACTCAGATATCATGTGATTGCAGTCTTGTTGTGAGCCACGTACATGACCGAACTTCTATATACATATATCTATATACATATAGATATTTATTTATTTATTTCCAAAAAATATATATATATATATATATATATATATAATTTATTCATTCATTTATTTCGCATATATCTGTATGTTTAGTTATTTATTTCGTATATGTCTATTTATTTATTCATTTACCCATATTTTTACATATTATATTGTATGTATTTGTATATAAACATGTGTACATGTATATTTATTTATTTATTTATTTGTTCATTCATTTATTTTGTGTATATCCATATCAGAGGTCACACCAGGGGGTCCCTCCAATAGTAACTCCAAGGCCCCACACCGGGGCCCAACATGACCGAAGTACCCATCCTCTCGGTGCGGGTCCCTCCAAAATAACTCCAAGAGCCTCCCGCATGGGGCCCAACATGACGGACTGCACCCAACCTCTCGTGCGGGTCCCTCCAACAATGTCATTCCACTCCAGCAGTTCAGCCACCTCCTTAACAAGATGTCACAGATGATGATGATGATGATGGATGATGATGATAATGATGACATCAACGCCAGCGTTAATAGTTCAGTATTAAAGATTTATTACAGAACGGACCTAGTGTACACACACACACACACACTCAGATATCATGTGATTGCAGTCTTGTTGTGAGCCACGCATACGACCGAACTTCTATATACATATATCTATATACATATAGATATTTATTTATTTATTTCCATATATATATATATATATATATATATATTTATTCATTCATTTATTTCGCATATATCTGTATGTTTAGTTATTTATTTCGTATATGTCTATTTATTTATTCATTTACCCATATTTTTACATATTATATTGTATGTATTTGTATATAAACATGTGTACATGTATATTTATTTATTTATTTATTTGTTCATTCATTTATTTTTGTGTATATCCATATCAGAGGTCACACCAGGGGTCCCTCCAATAGTAACTCCAAGGCCCCCAACCGGGGCCCAACATGACCGACTGCACCCATCCTCTCGAAGCGGGTCCCTCCGAAAATAACTCCAAGAGCCCTCGATGGGGGCCCAACATGACGGACTGCACCCAACTCTCGGGCGCGCGGGTCCCTCCAATAATGTCATTCCACTCCAGCAGTTCAGCCACCTCCTTAACAAGATGTCACAGATGATGATGATGATGATGACATCACGCCAGCGTTAATAGTTCAGTATTAAAGATTTATTACAGAACGGGCCTAGTGTCACTCACACACACACACACACACACACACACACACACTCAGATATCATGTGATTGCAGTCTTGTTGGGAGCCACCAGGGGGCTCCCAACTCACCTTCACGTGACAGCGTGTCACAATGGGGCCCAATGGGGCCCAAGTCGTCCCAATGGGGCCCAGGCGTGTTACAATGGGGCCCAATGGATCCCAACTTGTCACAATGGGACCCAGCTTGTGGCAATGGGCCCCAGGTGGACCCAACATAAGCCAGTTATGCCCTTTTATCTGGACTCAATGGGATCCAACTTGTCCCAATGGGGCCCAATGGGGCCCAAGTCGTCCCAACGGGGCCCAGGCGTGTTACAATGGGGCCCAATGGGTCCCAACTTGTCACAATGGGACCCAGCTTGTGGCAATGGGCCCCAGGTGGACCCAACATAAGCCAGTTATGCCCTTTTATCTGGACTCAATGGGATCCAACTTGTCCCAATGGGGCCCAATGGGGCCCAAGTCGTCCCAACGGGGCCCAGGCGTGTTACAATGGGGCCCAATGGGTCCCAACTTGTCACAATGGGACCCAGCTTGTGGCAATGGGCCCCAGGTGGACCCAACATAAGCCAGTTATGCCCTTTTATCTGGACTCAATGGGATCCAACTTGTCCCAATGTGGCCCAGTGGGGCCCAAGTCGTCCCAACGGGGCCCAGCGTGTTACAGTGGGGCCCAATGGGTCCCAACTTGTCCCAATGGGACCCAGCTTGTGGCAATGGGCCCCAGGTGGACCCAACATAAGCCAGTTATGCCCTTTTATCTGGACTCAATGGGATCCAACTTGTCCCAATGTGGCCCAGCTTGTTACAATGGGACCCGATGGGGCCCAGCGTGTCACAATGGGGCCCAATGGGGCCCAATGGGACCCAGATTTGCCCAATTGGATCAGAATTGGCCCAAATAAACACATTCATGCCCAATTAACTGGACTCAATGGGTTCCAACTTGTTCCAATGTGACCCAGCTCTACCCAATGGGGCCCAGCTTGTTACAATGGGACCCAATGGGGCCCAACTTGGCGGAGGGAAGTCGGATCTTAAGACGCAACGTGGTTTGGGTGTCTCTTGTCAAGACCCAGCTCTCCGTACCCGAAATCGAACCCCACCGTCGCGTCGGGCGTGGCCCGGCGCGGTTGTTTTTGGGGTCGTGACCCGGTATCACCGTTTGGACCCAATACCTCTGTCTCAACACGTTACGACATAGGGGCACCCAACATGACCGAGTGCACCCAACCTATCGGTGTGGGTCCCTCCAATGTTAAACTTGATACCAAACGTGACCGGTCCTCACCCCGAAGGAACTCGCACCTACGGACCGGGCGTGGCCCAACGTGTTTTTTGGGGTGGGGGCGCGACCCAGTATCTCCGTTTGGACCCGATACCTCCGTCTAACCACGTTACGACATAGGGGCACCCAACATGACAGAGTGCACCCAACCTATCGGTGTGGGTCCCTCCAATGTTAAACTACATACCAAACGTGACCGGTCCTCACCCCGAAGGAACTCGCACCTGCGAACCGGGTACTCTCCGATAGAAATACTTACGAAGTCGGGCTTCGAATAATTCACCCAACAACCCGTTGCGGGACCCTATCAGTGGGCCGCGTCGACCTTCTCGACTTTAAGGTCAAATTCCGTGACCTCCCGTGGCGCCGGACGGGGCGAATCTGGCGTCCGAGCGTCCGGCTGGACCTCCTCCTCCGCACTCCCAAAGCGCCCGCGCGGAGCGAAGCGGAGCTGTCGCCCCGCGGGCCCCTCGAACGGTGCCCCGGCAGGGCACTCAGGGCCCGGCTGAGGCCTTTCGCGACCCTTCGCGACCTTTGCCAAACCACGGGGAAATTTAAACGGTCCTGAGAGGACTCGCGGCTTTGGAAAGGGCGCGGGCGTTCGCGGCGGGACCCCGGGCGGGGCCCGCCTGCTTCGGGCCCCTCGGGCGGACCGAGCCGCCCGGCGAGGCCCTCAGGCTCAGCGGAGGCCTTATTAAAAGGTTGATGCAAGATCTGGTGCTGGAATAACATTAAAAAGAGATTTTCACACACACACACACACACACACACACACACACACACACACACACACACACACACACACACACTCATACACACGCTGAGGCCTTTCGCGACCCTGCGTGACCTTTGCCAAACCACGGGGCAATTTAAACGGTCCTGAGCGGACTCGCGGCTTCGGAAAGGGAGCGCCGTTCGCGCCGGGACCCCGGGCGGGAGCCCCGCCGGCTTCGGGGCCCTCGGGCTCAGCGGAGGCCTTTTTTTCGCTTCCAAGGGCGGAGCGAGCCGCCCTTGGAAGCTTAGGCTTAGAGGAGGCCTTTTTCTGACCCGTCGCGACTTTCGAGAAACACGGGCCGATCGGGGACTTCCGAAGGGATTGGCGGCTTGCGAACGGGCGGGCGCGGTCGAGGCGGGACGCCGGACGGGGCCCCGGTCGTTTCGGGCCCCTGGGAGGCCCCCGGGAAGAACCGGCTACGGGAAGGCGCCGCCGCTTCGGCGGGTACGTTTTTGGGGTCGCGCGGCCCCCGCGACTCCACCGCTGGAGTTTGGGGCCCATTGGAGCTCAAACCAAAGGTTCTCACCCTGAAAGGACTCGCACCT
>NW_024375747.1:0-2500 GCF_010015445.1 Perca fluviatilis
AAAAACTAGTAAAAGATGTGACTTCAATACACGCTGTAGGCTAAGCATATCTGTAAAACAATGTAGCCTGTTATTATTCATGTTTTAATTTTTTTTCTCACTCCCAAGATGACAAGTGACAGCACCAAAATAAAATGATTAAGAAGCTTTGTGGCATTCCAACACATTCTCACTCCCATTTGGTTAAAAAAAGGACGTTAGATCAGGTGCCATTGTTGTCGTTATTGATGTTAAAAGTTTCTTTTAGAGTCCGCTGCACCGTGTGGGAGGATCCCCCTGCCTCCCCCCGCCTTTGCACGGGCGGGGGCACATTTCATGGGGACAGCAGCGGAGGAAAAGCCCATTTCCTCCGTATCGTCCCACTTTTTACCATTACCAGATGGTAATGGTAAAACGTGGGACTGTCTGAAGTAGTAGGATTTAAATCAAACTGGTGACAGCAATAGTGACAAGTAATGCATGTTAATAAAATGAAGCAGAACATATTCAGAAGACAACGGATTAACTGTTAAACACGTTTATTTCGGATCAGAGCGGCAGCTGATTTAACACATCATACTCCAGGATTAATCTTAGCCTGCCTGTTAGCCTGCTCTGGACCAGGCTAGCTGCAAAGAATAAATTGCCATGGTTACTTGGCTGGGCTTAATTCAACCTGCTTTTGTGCAACCAAGTCAAAGCTAAATTCATCCAGGATAACCTGAATATCCCAGCTTAATCCCTTATCTTGGTTTTGTGCAACAGGCCCCAGGTTTGTTTTTAATCTGTTGTGCATTATGTTTGGTCCTATTATCACATCTACCATTGATCTTGCTTACAGCAAATGTCTCTTTTGAGAGACTCTTCAGCACCGGGGGAGTTTGACTCAATTTATTATGGTCCGCATAAATTGATGCTACCGCAGCACATAAATAATGATTCGCTCATTATTGGCAGAGATTTTACTTGTACAGTCAATTAAAACATTTTACTTTTTTTTTCTTTTTTTTTTTTTTAACCAATGCTCTGTTTTTGTTTTTATATTGGATTAGCATTTACATTTTTTGCTATTGCTAATGTTGCTGAATTATATTTTCTTTTACTGATACAATGTCAAAGGGATTGAACTAAAGTTACTTGTATTGCAACACTGCAGTTCAAATCTGCAAACTGGATGAAGAACCTTTATATTGTTGGGTAGTTAATTTATAATAAACCATCATATTTAATATACATGTGTTTTGTTTGCAAAAATCTTAATTTTCTCTCTGAAATGGAGCAGAGTAGAAGTAGTAAGTGTCATGAACAGAAAAGATTCAAGTAAAGTACAAGTACCTCAACATTTGGAGAACAATTAGTCCTACAGTACTGGAGTAAATGTACTTAGTTGCAATTAGGGGAAACATAAATAAACTCTTACACAAATATAAAACTATATATAAAAGTCAATATGCTTTCATCAAAGAAGTTAGTTGTGTCATCTGTCTGCTATTTGACATCAGTAAGCCAAATCGCACTCTTCTTTCTGCCATCTCACCCAGGTGTCTGAATCCTCCTAAAGCCCAAGTATATAAGGCCCTAAGTCTATACACTGTATTGATCTGGAGATATTAAACAAGACAGCTAATGTTCGTGGTTTTTCCAGAGGGTTAAGAATCAGTGAAGGTATATTATATGTTTGTAAATAATCACATTTAGTTCCCCTTCTCTTAAGCCTAACGCATATAACAATGGAGTTTCCCAGTGTTCCTGAATGCCTCGACAATATTCCGCTGTCACCAGACAACATTAACGTTAATTCTGGTCCGAGTCCTTCAGGTAAGTGAATGTCCCAACAGCTAGCTAACTATAACAATAAATCAAAAACAAAAACAACAGGTTGAGTGATTTAGCTAGGTTAACGTGAATGTGGTGTGGAGTTTACACGTTACAGAAACATGGCGTCAAATGCGTCTTTGACGCCATGTATATAGTTAGCTAGCTAACGTTAGCATTGAAGCCAACTGCTTAATTCTAACGGTCGTATAGTTGCTAATGCTAACGTTAACTCTAGCAATGTTTGAATGTGAAAAAGAGGGTAGGCCTACTAAATTTTCCTCCACTAAGTAAAAAACGTCTTGTTTATTCTCTCACTCAGTTACTTTAACGTCACTGTTGAGCTGGAAAATGTACATAGCAACCCAATTGACAACCGACTGTCAGCTATCATCCTGTCATGTTTCTTCTTTTTTTAGAATAATAATAAGGTAATAATATTGTAGAATAACGGTTTGTTTTTCTGTCAGTCCGTTTAATTTGTAGAGTGGCTGGGCTGTCAAACTGCTGTTGTCTCGTGCACTGTATCTTTTGCTTGTCAATATCAGTGATTTGATGCTGATACAAAACGCATCTCATAGCCTAATAATAATAAATAGAATTTATATAGCACTTTTCAAAGACTCAAAGTCGCTTTACAGGGAAGGTAGATTATAAAAACAAAACAAGATTCAGGCCCAGATGAAAGAGGATAGGCAGAGGTGAA
>NW_024375747.1:7500-22500 GCF_010015445.1 Perca fluviatilis
CGCCATCTTGGCTACGTAGCGGAAGGGGCAGAGCTAACAAAAGGTGAAAAACTTTCGATAATGGCGGCCGATATCGCGACAGCGAGACCCAAATGTAAGTTCAACATTAGTCTTTTGCTATATTTGTTTAACATATACGCAACCTGTTTATGTGTGTGTGGTTAATTTTGCAGTCAGTGATGATTTTTTTTACCGCGAATTATAACGTTTTATTTGCATCGTAATTTGACGTGCTATCAAGCTAGCTTTAGCTAACCTTTAGCTAACTAACAGCGGCGAATACGGTTCTTCTATACTCTTTGGTTTAACCACTGGCAAATAAGTTATAACCTAGCTAACGTTACATGTGTTGTGGTATACGGTTGTTGTTTTTAAACTATCGTCCTCACTGTAGACGATTTTAGCGTTAGTGTGATCTGGTAAATATACATGAAGCTGCCAACGTTAGTAGTAATGTTACAGTACGTTAATGTATGCTATGTTATATCATATTAACAGAGCTGTTTCTGTCCTGATCTGACTTATATAATCGTTAGGGACACGGACAATGCTGCCAACTTGAGGGAAGTCCTCCTCTGCTGAAAGGCGAACGAGCTGGGGGAGGAGAGAGAGGATTTCCCTGCTGGTCTTGTGGACAGCACGGTGCACTGTCAGTGTGCAAAGGCTCTGGCTAAACCACGATCAGATGTCCCGCTTGTGAGCCAAAAGAGGAAGACAAGGGCCTCGATGACGGGTCCCACGCCGTACCGAGGATGTACCGTTAAAGGATCCTGCTGGAGAGTCTGAAGTCCACCCTCATATCACTTTCCCCATCAAAATACAGGGCCAGCAATGAATAGAACAATAGGATCTATTTAAATGTCTATTGTGTTGCCTCTGCTTTCACTCTTGTATTTTCACTGTAATTAATAGCTATTGCAATAAACACCCTTTATATTCAATTCAATTCAATTTTATTTATAGTATCAAATCATAACATAAGTTATCTCGAGACACTTTACAGATAGAGTAGGTCTAGACCACACTCTATAATTTACAAAGCCCCAATAATTCCAACAATTCCAGTAATTCCCTCAAGAGCAAGCAGTGCGACAGTGGCGAGGAAAAACTCCCTCTTGGGAAGAAACCTCGGACAGACCCAGGCTCTTGGTAGGCGGTGTCTGACGAGCCGGTTGGGGGTGTAATGAACAGTGGCGATAGTAGTCACATTAATAATGGAACAGTGACTGGATGTAGCGGGAAGCTGCAGGGTTCAGCAGGACGCAGAATGACATTGCAGGGCATCGCTGAGCTCAGCAGGGAGTGCAGCAGGACCACGGCGACAGCTGCAACCAGGGTCTTGGTGCCAACGTTCTCCAAGGAAATACGCTGGGGGAAAAAAAAAGCATATATATAAACATATAATATGACTATTTTCTATGTTAACGTTATATGTCAGTTGGACACCATTTTAATTGCTCCAATTTTGCTAAATAACTCAAAATGGCCATTTGTGGTTATTTATTTTTGTTTACAATGAATTAAGAGCAAAAGCATGAATATCATCATACCTGGATGTTTACGGTTGCATAAAACAGAGGGCAACAATAAAAACAATCATTCATTTTGATGAACAAGGCAGAAATGTATGGTGACAACAGGTGGTGGGAATGCTCTGCCCTGGGTATAATTCACAACTTCACAGAAGAAGAAGGAGGAGGACTGAGATGTTTTGATCGTCACTTCCGGTAAGTACAAAAGGCAGTGCGCGATTTGAGACAATACTCCTCCGTCAAATTTTATGCACTATGCAAGTAAGTACATAGTGTACGAAGTGCACTTCCCTTAGTGCACTACGGGAAGTGCGCGATTTGAGACACACTAACGGTCTCCCCTTCCCTACCCCTGCACAGTGGAAATCACCATAGCAACAAGTTCTGACACAGACACATTCTATCATGGAGACTTCTGGAAGGGAGGAAGGGAGTGAGGGAGGGAAGAAGGAAGGGGGGAGGGAGGAAGGAAGGAAGGAAGGAAGGAAGGGAGGGAGGGAGGGAGAGAGAGAGGGAGGAAGGGAGAGAGGAAGGGAGGAAGGGAAGGAGGGATAGAGAGGGAGGGAAAGAGGAAGAGAGAGAGAGAGAGAGAGAGAGAGAGAGAGAGGGAGGGAGAGAGGAGAGAGACGGAGGATCAAACATTAAGAGATAGGAGTTAGGGTTTTTGAGCTAGGAGCAGGACTATCAAAGGTGCATCAGAGCTTTGTTTCTGTGAGAAGGCCTCTCTGAGACAAGAGTCGTCATAGCAACCTTTAACTGCAGTTGGTCCCTGTCATGTTGACCAATGGTGTGAAGCTACTGTTCCTAGTCTACTCCTCTCCTGTCATCCTTTTCCCTTCTCTTCTCCTTTTCCTCTTCCTATAGTCCATATTCCTCTCTTCCTCTGTTTGTATGTCTGTTGGTGTGTGTGTGTGTGTGTGTGTGTGTGTATCTCCTTTCCTTTCTTCCTTTCTTCCTGTGTTTCTGTCTGTCTGTTGGTATGTGTGTAACTCCTTTCCTTTCTTCCTCTCTTCTTTCTCTACTTCTCTCCTCCTTTTCTCTTCTCCTCTTCCTCTCTTCTCATCTTCCTGTGTCTGTCTGTTGGTGTGTGTGTGTGTGTAACTTCTTTCCTTTCTTCCTCTCTTCCTTCTCTACTTCTCTCCTCCTTTTCTCTTCTCCTCTTCCTCTCTTCTCATCTTCCTGTGTCTGTATGTGTGTGTAACTCCTCTCATTTCTTCCTCTGTTGGTGTGTGTGTGTGTGTGTGTGTGTGTGTGTGTGTGTGTGTATGTGTAACTCCTCTCCTTTCTTCCTCTCCTACTCGTCTCCTCCTCCTTCCTCTCCTATACTAATGGGGAATTATTCCTTAGGTTTATGGATAATATTTCATTAACTGAGTTTGATACAACTTTTAATTTCCATTCATACTTTTTTAAGAACTCTCTGAAATAGGAGTCGTCATGGCAACTTTAACTGCAGTTGGTCATGTGATCTGATCCCTGACATGTTAACCTGTTGCTGTGAAGTGACTGTTTTGTGTGTGTGTGTCTCTGTGTGTGTGTGTGTGTGTCTGTGTGTGTCTGTGTGTGTGTTTGTGTCTCTCTTTGTCTGTATGTGTGTGTGTGTGTGTGTCTGTGTGTGTGTTTCCGTCTCTCTTTGTCTGTGTGTGTGTGTGTGTCTCTTTGTCTGTGGTTGTGTGTCTCTCTCTGTCTGTGTGTGTGTGTGTGTGTTTGTGTATCTCTTTGTCTGTGTGTGTGTGTGTGTGTGTGTGTGTGTTTGTGTCTCTCTTTGTCTGTCTGTGTGTGTGTGTGTCTCTTTGTCTGTGGTTGTGTGTCTCTCTCTGTCTGTGTGTGTGTGTGTGTGTGTTTGTGTCTCTCTGTCTGTGTGTGTGTCTCTCTCTGTCTGTGTGTGTGTTTGTGTCTCTCTTTGTCTGTGTGTGTGTGTGTTTGTGTCTCTTTGTCTGTGTGTGTGTGTCTCTCTTTGTATGTGTGTGTCTGTATGTGTGTCTGTGTGTGTGTGTCTCTTTGTCTGTATGTGTGTGTCTGTGTGTGTGTGTCTCTGTGTGTGTGTGTGTTCTGTGTGTGTGTGTGTCTCTGTGTGTGTGTGTGTTGTGTGTGTGTGTGTGTGTGTGTGTGTGTGTGTGTGTGTGTGCATTTGTACATGTGTCTGTGTCAGTTGATTGAGATTACTTATTATTATTGACATATTTCCTGCTTTTCAAACTCATTAATTCTCCTTTGGCTGCTTCTTCATTCAAATTCTGCTTCATCTTAAAATTAACTAAAAATTAAATCATTATATTCTACATCTTTCAAACTTTCTGGGCATTATTCAACTTTTCAAAAGACATTCAGCCTTTTTCAAAAACAAGATATTCCACATACTAAAGACATTATTCATATTATACTTTTCAATGATATTTATACTTAATAAACCTATTCCCACTTTTTCAACTAAAAACAATTAAAACATGCCACGCCTTTCAAACATTCTAGGTATTATTCAACTTTTCTAAGACATTCATACTATTAAACTCATTCCTACTTTTTCAACTATTCCTACTACTTTACCTTCTTCCAACACAATTCAAGTCAGAAATATGACATATTTCCTGCTTTTCAGACTCATTCATTCTCCTTTAGCTGCTTCTTCATTCAAATTCCGCTTCATCTTAAAATTAACTAAAAATATTAAATCATTATATTCCACATCTTTCAAACATTCTCGGTATTATTCAACTTTTCAAAGACATTCAAACTAATTACACCCATTCCCACTTTTTCAACAAAAAACAATTTAAACACGCCAACATTTTCAAACATTCTGGGTATTATTCAACTTTTCTAAGTAATTCATACGACTAAAACCATTCCCACTTTTTCAACTATTCTCACTACTTTACCTTCTATCACAATTCAAGTCAGCAATCAGCAGTGTAGCGTCAGACTTTCAACATACAGCATTCACACCGCAATTTCTTCAGAAATTGCATTCTCTAGTTATTCAGTGTGCCGATGTGCTGCAATAGCAGCAATCAGCACAATGACTATTGTTTCTCATACTTATTATTGGTGTGAATGCTGGAGGCATTCACATCTATATTCTACACCACTAAAATTTATTTCTATCTTTATTCTTATTCTTCCGCCGGATTTTTGCTCATTAGCTGCTTCCACATTTTTCAACATAGAAACTTCATTCATACATCAAAACGTTCGGCTTGATTCAGAATGGCGTGCTACTGTTTTTAATATTCATAACATTTATAATTTCCGAGATTTTCAACGTTTAGCGGACATTTTTTCCCCATTAAAGCGGATGGAAAAATGTTTCAAAGTTGACACATTTTCATACATTTTCAACTGCTAGCTACTCATTCATACATTCACCGAGAAACTCCATTCAAACTTCAAAACGTTCCCCATCTTTCATACATTCAGCGTTGGTATTCAACTTTCAAATCCCATTAGTACTTTTTAAAATAATCTGTCTTCATTGAGGCTTAGAAAAACTACCTTTCTGCCATTTTTACATTGGTGTGTATGGGATGGAATGTTCGGACTCAGAGGGCAGGGCCCAACTGACAGAGTGGAAAGAGGCAGAAGCTAGATTTTCTTTACCTCGCGATACCATACACAGTTTTAACTCTTCATACATAACATTTACATCAAAATGTAGGAAATCTTGTGCCCTTTCTAACAATCTGCTCAGGGAGGCAATACGACTTTAACACAAGGCACAATGAGCTTCCAAGTGAAGCCATCTCCACCAACTGCCGCACTGCCTGCTGTACTAAATCCTACCAGAAATGCCAGGAGGAGAAGAGAAATAGGCCCTTTTCAGACACCTGCTGTCCTCACATTTCTTACACCACACACACCATTCTTGCACAGGATGATCAGCAGGGTGTTATGTCTCTCACAGTATCAAACATTAAGAGATAGGAGTTAGGGTTTTTGAGCTAGGAGCAGGACTATCAAAGGTGCATCAGAGCCTTGTTTCTGTGAGAAGGCCTCTCTGAGACAAGAGTCGTCATAGCAAACCTTTAACTGCAGTTGGTCCCTGTCATGTTGACCAATGGTGTGAAGCTATTGTTCCTAGTCTACTCCTCTCCTGTCATCCTTTTTCCCTTCTCTTCTCCTTTTCCTCTTCCTATATTCCGCTTCTGTTGGTATGTGTGTAACCTTCCTCTTCTCTCTCTTCTCCTTCTCTTCTTCCTTCTCTTCCTCTCTCATCTTCCTGTGTTTCTGTCTGTTTTTTTTCTGTTGTGTGTGTGTGTAACTCCTTTCCTTCTCCTCTCTTCTTTCTCTACTTCTCTCCTCCTTTTCTCCTCTTCCTCTCTTCTCATCTTCGTGTCTTCTTGTTTGTGTGTGTGTGTACTTCTCCTCCTTTGTGTCTGTGTGTGTGTGTGTAACTCCTTTCCTTTCTTCCTCTCCCCTCTACTTCTCTCCTACTTTTCTCCTCTCCTCTTAACGTACATCTCTTAACTGTGTCAGGGACTGTTCCCCTGTGTTGCGCCTTGTGTGTGACTGTGTGTGGAACCTTTACTGTTCTGTGGTCCACTAACTCTTCCTATCTACTTCTCTCCTCCTTCTTCTCCCTTTTCCTCTTCTCCTTTTCCCCTTCCTATGTGTCTTTCACTCCTCTCCTGTGTTCGTTTTCCCCCCCTCCTCCTTTTCCTCCTCCAAACATCCCCTCCTTCCTTCTGTCGGTGTGTGTGTGTGTGTGTGTGTGTGTGTGTGTAACTCCTCTCCTTTCTTCCTCTCCTACTGCCTCCTCCTCCTTCTCCTCCTATATACTAATGGGGGAATTATTCCTTAGGTTTATGGATAATATTTCATTAACTGAGTTTGATACAACTTTTAATTTCCATTCATACTTTTTTAAGAACTCTCTGAAATAGGACGTCATGGCAACTTTAACTGCAGTTGGTCATGTGATCTGATCCCTGACATGTTAACCTGTTGCTGTGAAGGACTGTTTGTGTGTGTGTTCTCTTGTGTGTGTGTGGTGTGTGTGTGTGTGTGTCTGTGTGTGTGTTTGTGTTCTCTTTGTCTGTATGTGTGTGTGTGTGTGTGTGGGTTGTGTGTGGGTTCCGTCTCTCTTTGCTGTGTGTGTGTGTGTTCTCTTTGTCTGTGTGTGTGTTTCTTCTGTGTGTGTGTGTGTGTGTGTGTGTCTCTTTGTCTGTGGTGTGTGCTGTCTGTGTGTGTGTGTGTGTGTGTGTATCTCTTTGTCGTTTTGTGGGTGTGTGTGTTTGTGTTCCTCTTTGTCTGTGTGTGTGTTCTTTGTCTGTGGTTGTGTGTCTCTCTCTGTGTGTGTGTGTGTGTGTTGTGTGTGTGTGTGTGTGTCTCTCTCTGTCTGTGTGTTTGTGTCTCTCTTTCTCTGTCTGTGTGTGTGTTTGTGTCTCTTTGTCTGTGTGTGTGTGTGTCTGTTTTTGTGTTTGTTTTTGTCTGTGTGTGTGTGTCTCTTTGTCTGTAATGTGTGTGTCTGTGTGTGTGTGTGTGTGTGTTCTGTGTGTGTGTGTGTGTCTGTGTGTGTGTGTGTGTCTGTGTGTGTGTGTGTGTGTGTGTGTGTGTGTGTGTGTGTGTGTGTGCATTTGTACATATGTCTGTGGCAGTTGATTGAGATTACTTATTATTATTGACATATTTCCTGCTTTTCAAACTCATTAATTCTCCTTTGGCTGCTTCTTCATTCAAATTCTGCTTCATCTTAAAATTAACTAAAAAATTAAATCATTATATTCTACATCTTTCAAACTTTCTGGGCATTATTCAACTTTTCAAAAGACATTCAGCCTTTTTCAAAAACAAGATATTCCACATACTAAAGACATTATTCATATTATACTTTTCAATGATATTTATACTTAATAAACCTATTCCCACTTTTTTCAACTAAAAACAATGTGGCGGTGCCGTATGTGACTATGGAATCCACCAGACTTACACTTTTTGCTCTAGACACTCCAACTGCCGGTAGAAACAGTGGATTTGCAGTACAATTCTCTGAAATTCTTTTCAAACAAATTGATCTCCCGCCTACAGTTTTCACTCTTCATACATCATAGTTGGTCAAAATGTAGGAAATCTTGTCCCGGTCACAGACATGTGACTATGGAATCCATAGTCTGGTGTGTTTAGCGCTAGCTACTTCATAGCTGTTTCTGGTAAACAGAAAGGTCTTAAATAGGTTTTAAAAAGGTATAGCTCTAAAAAGTTAAGACAATTAACACTTCACCATTAAATCAACACTGTATGTATTTAAAATTTAAGCAAATTATATATATATATTGAATTGCTGAGGCTTGTGTCGCTAAATCCACCAGACTCCATGTAAATAATCAGTACTTTGAGCATCCTTAATCAACCAGACTCCATGTACATAATCAGTAGTTTAAGCATCCTAAATTCATCAGACTCCTATTCGTATTCGTATTGTCTCTCTCTCTCTCTCTCTCTCTCTCTCTCTCTCTCTCTCTCTCTCTATCTATCTTTCTCTCTCAGTGACAGTGTGACATATGTATCTACTTAGCTAGTGTTATTCGGATGTGCACCAAGTAGTAGGCACACTGTAAAAATTTCTTCCGGAATTTTCTAGTTATTATTATTATTCTTCATCTACCGCCACATTTTTGTCCCGCTAAGGCTCACGAAGCGTTGCCAACACGCGCACACACATGACATCATCACGTGGGTAATGCTCGGGAATGGTGTGCTATGTGTTTTCTAAGAGATTTACCGCACGGTTTTCACGAAATCGGCAAAAAACCGCGCAAAATTTCCCATAGACTTTAATGGGAAATCGTCGGCAAATCGCTTAACATCGCTCAAAACAAGCCGTCTTTGGGACAATGCTGTATTGCCATACTTTAATGTAGAAAAAAGATTAAAAGTTTAAACCGAAGACAAGACTTTGGCCTTTATTGGGCTGAATGGGCATTCGGATATCAAGCACGGTTTCTACGAAACCACAGTTTACGTATCGTCCTCCTTTCAGACTGTTTCAGATTTCCCAATGTGTGTGTATGGGGCCGAAATGTTGAGAGTTAGAGTGGGAGTTAGAGTGTGGAGCTGAAGTACGATTCTCGGAAATTTTTCCAAACAAATTGCTCTCCCTCCTACAGTTTTGACTCTTTATACATCATACTTGGTCAAAATGTAGGAAATCCTGTGGCGGTCGCAGACATCTAACTATGGAATACACCGGACGTAGACTTTTTGCTCTAGACACTCCAACTGCCGGTAGAAACAGTGGATTTGCAGTACGATTCTCTGAATTTTTTTCCAAACAAATTGATCTCCCGCCTACAGTTTTCACTCTTCATATATAATAGTTGGTCAAAATGTAGGAAATCTTGTCCCGGTCGCAGACATGTGACTATGGAATCCACCGGACCTACACTTTTTGTTATTTTGAAACCAACTGCCGATAGAAACTGTAACAAAAATGAAGCTGCAGTACTTCTTCAGACCGGTTGAGATTTTCCATTGTGTTTGTATGGGGAGAGAATGCTGAGAGCTAGAGGGTGAAGCTGCATTATGATTCTTTGAAAGTTTTCCAAACAAATTCCAGTCTACCCTACAGTTTTCCCTCTTTATACACCATAGTTGGTCAAAATGTAGGAAATTTTGTGCCGGTCGCAGACATGTAACTATGGATTCCAACGGACGTACACTTTTGGCTCTCTTGATACCAACTGCCGACAGAAACTGAAAAAAGTATCTGAAGTATGCAGATGGTTCCCTGTTTGTTACCTGCTCTGTGTCCCATTTATTTCATACCACAAACATAAAAACCACATCAATGCGTTCCGCCAGACTTTATCTCTCTGGTGATCATAATGTTTTTCCGTTTGGACCCACGGTTTTGAATTACAGAAGAAACCTAAGAGGATTAATTATCATTACATGGATATGTTTGACCCATGGAAGGCACTGTCTCTCCCCTCCCGAATTCACTTGCGGAAATCACCATAGCAACAGGTTCTGACGACGACACATTTCATCACGGTGACTTCCGCAAGGGAGGAAGTGAGAGAGGGAGGAAGGAAGGGAGGAAGGAAGGAAGAGGAAGGAAGGAAGGAGGAAGGGAGGAAGGGAAGGAGGGATAGAGAGGGAAAGGGGAAAGATGAGGAGAGAGAGAGGGTGAAGAGGGAGGGCCACTCAAAATTCTCTCTCTGCACACACACACACACACACACACACACATACATACATACAAACACACACATATTCTTTCTCTCTCAAACACACACACAAACACACACCCACACTCACACACACTCACACACATTCTCTCTCTCACACACACACACACACACATACATACATACACACACACACACACATATTCTTTCTCTCTCAAACACACAACACACACACACACTCACACACCCATCACACACTCACTCACTCAACACACACACACACACACACACAAACACACACACACACACATACACGCACACATACACACAAACATACACACACACACACACAAACACACACCCACACACAACACACATACACACACACTAACACACATACACAGACACACACACACTCACTCACACATAAAAAAACACACATACAAACATACACACACACCTACACACAAACACACGCACACACACAAACACACACCCACACACATACACACACACACACAAACGCACAAACACACACATACATACACTCACACACACACACATACACACACACTCACACACACACTCACACACATACACACACACACACTCACTCACACATAGAAAACACACACAAACACACACACACACACAAACACACACATACACACACACAAAACCTACCAGACTCCATCTAAATAATCAGTAATTTAAGCATCCTAAACCCACCAGACTCCATGTAAATAAACAGTCATTTAAGCATCGTGAACACAATACAGTAAAAATCAACAGACACAAATAAAGCTATGAAGGTAACTGTTATTGGTCTTCTCTACCCTTTTCCAACCATCACAACTCTAATCTTGGTTGAAATAAACACATAGTTTTACCGATTTTACATGTGAAAATATATGTTGGCTGTATACATGCTAAAAGTACTATTTTTTGAATGGAGTCTGGTCGTGTTTGCCGCCTTCACTTCATACCTTTTACACACACACACACACAGACACCACACACACACACACAGACAGACACACGCAAATACACACACACACACAGACACATACACACAAACACACACATACACACACACTCACACAAAACCTACCACACTCCATCTAAATAATCAGTAATTTAAGCATCCTAAACCCACCAGTCTCCATGTAAATAAACAGTCATTTAAGCATCGGAAACACACTACAGTAAAGTCAACAGGACACAAAATAAAGTTATGAAAAGTAGGGTTTGATTGGTATTGTCTCTACACTTTTCCAACCATCACAACTCTAATCTTGGTTGAAATAAACACATAGTTTACCGATTTATGATGTGAAAATGTATGTTGGCTCTATACATGCTAAAAGTACTATTTTTGAATGGGAGTCTGGTGTTTAGCGCTAGCTACTTCATACCTTTTTCCCCACACACACACACACACACACACACACACACACGACACACACACACACAGACTCTTTCTACACACACACACACACACACACACAGACACACACACACACACACACACACACACATACATACACACACACACATTACATCCTGTCAAACATACATCTCACTCCTATAACACACACACACATACATACATACACACACACACATACATACATACACACACACACACACACACACACATACATACACACACACACACACCACACACACACAAAACCCACCAGACTCCATGTAAATTATCAGTAATTTAAGCATGCTAAACCCACCAAACTCCATGTAAATAAACAGTCATTTAAGCATTCTAAAACACATTACCTTAAAAGTCGACAGAAACAAAATAAAACTATAAAAAGCCGTTTTTGGTCTTCTCTACACTTTTCCAACCATCACAACTCTAGTGTTGGTGAAATAAACACATAGGTTACCGATATATGTGAAAATATGTTGGCTCTATTCACGTTATAAGCACTATTTTTTTAATGGAGTCTGGTGTGTTTAGCTACTTTAATAGCTGTTCCTCGGGTAAACAGGTCTTAAATAGGTTTTTTAAAAGGTCTATCTCTGAAGGATTAAGACACTTAAAACTTCACTGTTAAAACAATACTGTATGTATTTAAAATTGAAGCAAAACTAGGTATTATAATTTATATATATTGTATTGGTAAGGCTCGGTGTCGCTATAACCCACCAGACTCCATGTAAATAAACAAATATTTTAGCATTGTAACCCACCAGACCCCATGTAAATAATAAGTACTTTAAGCGTCCTGAACCCACCAGACTCCATGTATATAATCACCAGTATTTTAAAGCAATCGAACCCACCAGACTCCATGTAAATAATCAGTACTTCTTTAAAGCCCATGTTGCAAGTTAAACCACCACTGTTGATAATAATAGGTCACATATAGCATTCAATATTTGTATTTACATGTAGCCGTTCCAAATATGTGTGAAAAGGACAGTTTTGGCAGGTTTTTGTAGTTTTTGATATTAGTGTTTTTATTTTCCGCATTGGTTGATGACGTCACGTTGGAGAGACGTATCAGCCTCCGGTACTCAGAACCATGGTGACTGACTGGATGAGGAAGGAGGTTTTACTGTCCGTGAATAGCACCAAGTGAAATTCAACGTTTTATTTATATCTAGTGACAGTGATCATGTCGTTAGTTCAGATAAGTACCGGTAAACTTATCTAGATCTAGGAAAAATAAAGGCATCATGCTAGCTTATGTGCTAACTTACAGTTCCACCTCCGATGGTTGTAAAGCATATAGATAGATTGATATCAGGTGATTAGATATCTCACGTTTTGATGGTGAAGACTACCAGCTCCAGTAACAACATATTTGCCTGGTGTTTATTTTATTACTTGGATGGGGATGTTGTTCAGCTTTTCAAGTTTAGACAGCTAGCTAACGCCATTTCGCCATATCTAACGAAACGTTAGCCTAGCCGCTAACGCTAGGTAAATATTACAACTGCGCCCGGGTTTCCTTATATTCAACGCCCACGCGTTGTCAACATAAGACTTGTGGCGTTAGTGCTCCTTTGTACCATACCTTTTATTGAATGAAACGTTAAACCCTTACCTACTGAGATGGTTTTGTTAGTTAGTTAGCACAAAGCTAACTAGCTATAGTTAGCCTGTAATGCGTATGCTAGCGGACATTAGCTAACGTTGCATAGCCAGCAAGCAGCTTAGGTGAGCTAACCTCGACAGCTCACATCCAAGCGTTCTATTTAAAGATCACCGCAGATTGACTACTTTTAAGAGCAGAGGTTGATTGTGGGCAAACATCACTGTCGCGTTAGCTCACCTAAACTACGCCGCATTACCGGTTGCTGGCTGGCTACGCTAACGTTAGCTAATCCCGCTAGCATACGAGCTACAGGCTAACTTCTTTGTGTGTAATGTTACAAAAACACCTATTTGCAGAGGAAGTATATTTCATCAATAAAGTGATGATTGTTGTATACTAACGCACATTCTTGTAAGTTGACAACGTTGACGCAGCTCTGAAGGCAGTTAGATATAAGCTAAAGTGCTGTTGCGCTTAACTAGCAAACGTACGGTATGGTTAGCTAGCTGTTTAAACTTTGTGAAAGCCGGAATAACATCCCCTGTCCCGCTGCCTTTACTTCCCAATATTATTATACACATAATAAAGACATTGACTGACGAGACCAAAAGCCATATTTTGCCAGACCAGTGGCAGAAACCGGGACAGTGAACGAGACGGGCTTTAGCCTGTCGTCTCCCAACGGATCATGCAATGCATTGTGGGGAAAGACAAACCGCTGTAAATAGTACCTCTTTTTTGGTGTTATATTCTGTTTTTGTGATACCTAACAACATCAAATACATGAATAACAGTTTAAATGTTTATTACCAAGAACGCATTACCACAATTTATGGAAAATTTAACTGTAAACATGGACTTTAAGATCCTAAATCCATCAGACTCATATGACACAACACACACACACACACACAGACTCTTTCTCACACACACACACACACACACACACTACCGAAATACACACACACAGACACATACACACAACACATACATACACACACACACACACAGACTCTTTCTCACACACACACACACACACGCAAATACACACACACACAGACACATACACACAAACACATACACACACACACACACACTTTTTACATACACACACACACAAAACCCACCAGGATCTATGTAAATAATCAGTCATTTAACGGGCTATTGCTAAACCCACCAAACTCCATGTAAATAAACAGTCATTTAGGCATTCCAAAACACCGCTCACATTAAAAAGTCGCACAGAAACAAATAAAAAACTATAAAAAAGCCTTTTTGGTCTTCTCTACACTTTTCCAACCATCACAACTCTAGTGTTGGGTGAAACAAACACATAGGGTTAACATTTACATGTGAAAATATGTTGGGTCTATTCACGCTTAAAAGCACTATTTTTGAATGGAGTCTTTGGTGTGTTTAGCTATCTACTTCACACCTTTTTCTCACACACACACACACACACACACAGACACACACACACACACACTCTTTTCACACACACACACAACACACACACAGACACATACACAAACACACACACATATACACACACATACACACACACTCACACAAAACCTACCAGCCTCCATCTAAATAATCAGTAATTTAAGCATCCTAAACCCACCAGACTCCATGTAAATAAACAGTCATTTAAGCATTGAAACACACTACAGTAAAGTAAGAGACACCAAATAAAGCTATGAAAGTCGTTATTGGTCTTCCCGACACTTTTCCAACCATCACAACTCCTAATCCTTTGGTTGGAAATAAACAGATAGTTTTACCGATTTACATGTGAAAAACATATGTTGGCTCTATACATGCTAAAAGTAATTTTTTTTTTTTTTTTTTTGAATAGAGTCTGGTGTGTTTAGGGGCTTATTCACTTCCATACCTTTTCACACACACACACACACACACACACACACACACACACAATGACTCTTTTCTCACACACACACACACACACACCTAATACACACACACAGACACACACACACATGCCTACTTACACACACACATATACACACAAACACACGACATACATACACACACACATTAAACCACCAGACTCCATGTAAATAATCAGTAATTTAAGCATGCTTAAACCCACCAAAACTCCATGTGTAAATAAAACAGTCATTTAAGCATTCTTAAAACACACACTACATTAAAAAGTCATCAGAAACAAAAATAAAAACTATAAAAAGCCGTTTTTTGGTCTTCTCTTACACTTTTCCTAACCATCACAACTCTAGTGTTGGGTGAAATAAACACATA
>NW_024375748.1:0-47756 GCF_010015445.1 Perca fluviatilis
GAGATCAGAGGTGTTCAGGGTTGTATGGCCGTAAGCCATTAAAGAAGGTGAAAACAGGCTATTTATAGATGGTAAAATGCAATGACACTTGTGGTATAAATTAGGAGCAGAGCCCCTGCTGTTGTAAAATGGTAATAAACAGCTTACAGCACCGGGTATTCCCAGGCAGTCTCCCATCCAAGTACTGACCCAGCCCTACCTTGCTTAGCTTCCAAGATCAGATGAGATCCGGCCTGTTCAGTGTGGAATGGCCATAAGCCACTAGAGCAGGTGAAAACAGGCTATTTATAGATGGTAAAATGCAAGTATACTTGTGGTATATAGAAGGAGCATAGCCCCTGCTGTTGTACAATGGGAATAAACAGCTTACAGCACCGGGTATTCCCAGGCAGTCTCCCATCCAAGTACTGACCCAGCCCTACTCTGCTTAGCTTCCGAGATCAGATGAGATCTGGCATGTTCAGGGTGGTATGGCCGTAAGCCATTAGAGCAGGGGTGTCAAACGTACGGCCCCGCGGGCCGGATCAGGCCCGCAAATGGGTTTAATCCGGCCCGCGAGATGATTTTGTAAAGTATAAAAATGAGCTGCAATTTTTCAATAAAAGAAACTGCTGTTCCAATTGCGTCCACTGGATGGCGCAATAGCAATTGTGTTAAGCAAGCAAACTGTTTATATCGGGCAGAGCAAGTGGGTCAAGCAAGTGCAGCCAGTCCCGAAATTTATTGCGGCTTCTACTTTTAACATTATGTGCTTTGGCACCCTCATTGCCCCCAATATGTATTTTCGCAAAAAGAGAAAAGTGGACGCAAGTGCAGAGCGTTCGAAGAAAAATGGTCATCCTCCTATTTATTCACAGAAGTGAATGGGAAGGCTGCTGTGTGTTTGGTGTGTTCACAGCATGTTGCAGTGGTAAAAGAATATAACCCTTCGCGCCACTATGTGAGTCTTCATGCCGACAAATATGACAACTTTCAAGGACAGCGGAGAAGAGAAGGTGAATGAACTGTTGGCGGGTCTGATTGAAAAAACAGCAGTCTGTGTTTACTCACAGCCGAGACGGTCGGTGCGCCTGCAGTGAAAGCTAGCTACCTCATTGCTAATGAAATCGCAGTGGCTTCAAAACCATTCAGTGAGGGGTGAATTTGTTAAAACATGCATGATGAAGGCAGCGGAGATTGTGTGCCCTGAAAAGCGCCGGGCTTTTGCAAATATCAGCCTGACAAGAAACACAGTTGCAGACAGGATTTCCGATCTTTCAGTGGATTTGGACAGCCAGTTTAAGCAAAAGTAAAGTCATTTATTGCGTGTTTCAGTTGCAATTGATGAAAGCACGGACATTACAGATGTTGCACAACTGGCCATTTTCATCCCGCGGAGCGTTGATGACACATTGACCGTCACCGAGGAGTTTGTGGAGTTGGTGCCGGTGACAGATAACGACGACGCAGCTGATATTTTCACCACACTCGTCGGCGCGCTGGACAGGGTTGGAGTGGACTGGTCCCGCTCTCAGCCTGGCTACAGATGGTGCGCCCTCAATGATCGGGAAAAAAGCTGGCGTTGTGACAAAGTTCAGAGAGAAAGTGCAATCTGCAAATGGAGGACGTGATTTTTGGACTTTTCACTGTATTTTTTGCACCAGGAGGCTTTGTGTTGCAAGTCATTAAAGATGGATAACGTCATGAAGGTGGTCATCCAAACTGTTAATTTCATCCGATCCAGAAGCCTGAATCACCGTCAGTTTGACAGCCTTCTCGAGAGAAAGACCACATCTATAGCCTGCCATACCACACTGAGGTAAGATGGTTAAGCCGAGGTGCTGTGCTGAGGCGTTTCTTTGATTCTGAGAAGAAATTGAACAGTTCATGGAAGAAAAGGGCAAACCAGTGTTAGAATTTCATTCCGCAAGAATGGATGCAGGACCTTGCATTTATGGTGGATGTTACAGAGCACCTGAATAACTTGAACAAACAGCTGCAAGGGCGCAACAAAGTTGTCACGCAGTATTATGACAGCATACGTTCTTTCAAGTTGAAGCTGTCATTGTGGGAGACGCAACTCGCCGGTGGTGATGCAGCTCACTTCCCCTGTCTGAAAAATGTGTGCACGGCCCAACATGTCGCAGACATGAAGCGATTCAAAGATAAAATAACGGGACTGTTACGGGAGTTTGAGCAACGCTTTCAGATTTTTGGTGAACTGGAGAAAGACTTCAAAGTTTTTTGCTCGCCATTCACCGTGAATCCCTCTGATCTGCCCGTCAGCATCCAACTTGAAATAATAGACTTGCAGTGCGACTCGGATTTGAAGGGTAAATTTGCCGCAGCTGGCTTGGACACATTTTATCAGAATCTCTTGCCAGGTTACCCCAACTTGACAGCCCTCGCTGCAAAACTGTTGTGCATGTTTGGAACCACATATCTTTGTGAGCAAGTTTTCTCTGTAATGAGCATAAATAAAACAAAGCTGCGCTCCAGACTCCGCACAAGGACTTGAATCACATCCTGAAGTTGGCTGCCACTCAGGATGTAACGCCTGATATTGATGCGCTGGTGAAAGCTAAAAGATGCCAGGTATCAGGAGTCAAATAAACTATGCAACCCCACTTAAAGTGCTGCTTGAGACACCCTGATATAGATCTGTGATATACTTCTGTGAATCACTGAGGTATTGTGTGTTTGTATGTTCTTTGTCCTCAGAATTTTCAAATAACTTGAAGTGTTTTATGATTAATAGTGATGTTGTGCTTTTGGACACACTGTCCTCAGGCTCCAGCTTTATGTTTAAATGTTTTTATGTTGATGTGCTATTGTTTTTAATTGATTTTATTTGATTTGTATATTTAACCTATTCTTGACTCTGTGGTTCTTGCACTTGTTTGGGGAACAGGATTTCATTATTTGTATCTACATTTCTGCCTGAGAAATGACACCTTGATATAGTTCTGTGATCTGTGAAACAGTTCTGTGAATCACTGAGGCATTGTGTGTTTGTGCGTTCTTTTTCTTTAGAATTTTCAAATAAACTTGAGGTGTTTTATGATTAATAGTGATGTTGTGCTTGGCCACTATTTTGGACACACTGTCCTCAGGCTCTAGCTTTATGTTTTATGTTGATCGTTAAAACAAAGAAAACAATCTGAAGTTGTTGTTTTTAAGTTATATATACCATGATTTTACCGGTCCGGCCCACTTGGGAATAGATTTTCCTCCATGTGGCCCCTGAGCTAAAATGAGTTTGACACCCCTGCATTAGAGCATGTGAACACAAGTTATTTAGCGATGGTAAAATTGAATTACACTTGTGGTATAAATTAGGAGTAGAGACCCTGCTGTTGAAAGTGTAGAATAAAAAGCTTACAGCACCGGGTATTCCCAGGCAGTCTCCCATCCAAGCACTGACCCGGCCCTACCTTGCTTAGCTTCCGAGATCAAACGAGATCGGGCGTGTTTTTTTTTTTTTTTTTTTTTATTATCAAAAATTAGAGAGAGTTATTTTACAATATATACAGTCCATACATTCCATTTTCACATGTAACATAAATACCTTTCATTTGTTATATGTTAAACACAAATGACATTACAACAAACACTTTTCAACCAATCCTCCACTATTCATCCCTATTAAATCATACATCATCTACTACATCCATAATTTTTCTCGTCCTTTCAAGACATCACATCACTGCACACTCCATTTCCATACTATTTTATTCTCCAAGACAAAAAACATTTCTAACACCCATTCATATAAATAAATCCCGGTCCGTTATCATAAACCTTAATCAAATTCCCCTCTCTTTTAAACAAACCCTTCTTCACATAAACAAAACCAAACAACAAAAAAAAAAACAAACTCAGAAATAAAACACCAAAGGACCTTTCTCCTCCCCTGAAAATAAAGTGTTCCCTCCCATAAATGCATTTTCAAAAAATGAAAAACCCCTGTAATAATGCAACTTAAAAAACGCCTTCACTTGATTAACATAAAACCCCCACACATCAAACCTTTTCCCCTCATATAAAGCATAATTCCTCCTCATAAATATACTTCTTCTAGCCATTGCTAGTAATATATTTACCACATTTGCATTAACATTTTGCATGTTTCTTTTGACTCCGAAGAGTAAACACCACTCCCACCCTATTTGACTCCCCATTACCATGTGGCATCTCTCTTCAAGCAGTTTTTTCAAATTTCTATGGAACCCTCCCAGCTCTTTACATCTCAGGAATAAATGTTCCAAATCCTCATCCTTTATTTTACACACACTACATTCTCTTCCATAGTGTTTATGCATCTGATGCAGAATGATCCCGGTGAAAATACATCTGTGTCTGATTTTAAAATCTAGATTAAACATTTCAGGTGTCGAATTTGGAATAACAACATTTTTCCATATCTCCCTCACATCCTGTCCCGGAAACATATTTACCCACTTTTGTTCTGCTGTCGGCACTGTCTGTATTTTCTCTCTCAAAATTTTGTACCATTGTTGTGTCGTCATTTCACACACGTCTGTTCCTTTTCCCTTCACATACACATGTATTTTCACCGGTCCACACAGCTTCCCTCCTGCCTTATTTTCCATCAAATCCTTCCATTTCTGTGGCACGCACGCCTTAACCTTTTGACACAAACTTGCTATTGTATTCTTCCTAAATGCCACTCCCTTTAATCTCAATGCTTGGCTTAATACATTTGCTTCTATTTCCCCCCTATTATTACATATATACCTTATTTTATTACAACCAGCTGTTGTTACACTCTCATTCATCATTTTCCTTCCATTGAAGGAAAAGTATGGATTGAGAAGATACGGTAGCTTCATTACGTGTTCTCTGCTCTCACATTGTGGACTCAGTAAAGCAACAATTTTACTCCACGCCACCATCACCTCCCTGAACCAACAGGGCAGGTGTTCATACGTTTTAACCATATGTAGCTGCAATAGATTCATTTCATCTTTAGTACCATAGGTTGTTAGCATTTTAGCAAAAGCCCCCTTCCATCCCACATCTACATTTGGATTCAAAAACTTGGCTACGAGTTTAATCCTTGCAGCATCTCTTTTACAGCCCAGGTCTACTAAATTTAAACCCCCAGTTTGTTCTCTATTAATCATCGTACCGTGCGCTATCGCCGTCACTTTACTATTCCACAGAAAAGTATTTATTACTCCTGTCAATTCTTTTAGTGCCCAGCCGGGCAGAGAACACGTAGATAATACATGCTGTATTTTAGAACTTGCCAAAACATTAGTCACTATTACCTTTCCCTTTAACTTTAGACCTCTCGCTTTCCACATATTAAAACATTTTTTACCTTCCCTATTGTTTCCTTCCATGTCAACGCTTCTGCCTCATTTTCATCTTTACCGACATAAATGCCAAGTACTTTGCGCGGCCCTTCTATTTGTTTAAAACCCCACTTGTGGGCCTCTGCTGCTCCCATCCCAAATACTGTACACTCAGATTTCCCCATATTTACCTCTGCACCTGACGCCAGTTGATACTCCCTCAGGTGCTTCATTACCCTCTCTACGTCCTGTTCTCGTTTAACAAAAATATTAATATCATCCGCGTATTGCACTATTTTATTTTCCCCATCAGATCCTATTTTTACTCCTTCTATTTCCTCATCCTGTACAATCAACGCTGCAATTGGCTCTGCCACTATGCTATATAGCAGCGCCGATAGTGGGCATCCCTGTCTTATTAATCGTTCAATTTTAAAAGCATCTGTCAGCAATCCATTACATTTTACTCTACTTTTGGCATTTGCATATAATATCCTCACCCAACTTATAAAGCTCCCTCCGAAACCAAAGGTCTCCAAAGTTTTCAACAAAAAAGTGTGTTCCACCCTGTCGAAAGCCTTCTTTAAATCCACTCCTATCCATATTCCCTCCCCTTTTGACATTTATCTTACTATGTCTTTGACCGTTAATATAGAATCCCCTATATCCCTTCCTGGTATACTATATGCTTGCGTTGTATCTATAATAGTACCCGCTACCCGTTTTACCCTATTCGCCAGTATTTTGGTCAAAATCTTATAGTCAGTATTTAAAAGACTGATTGGTCTATAATTTTCCAAATCACATTTATCCCCTTTATTTTTGTAAAAAATGTTCACCACCCCGTCCGAAAACGAATTTGGTATCACCTTTCTCCGCGCCATACATTCAAAAAGTTTCATCAAAATTGGTAACAGCATTTCTTTAAACTCTTTATAAAACTCAGATGTCAAACCATCTTGCCCCGGACTCTGGTTTGCATTCAGCCCAGCTATTGCCGCTTCTACTTCTGCTATTGTAAACTTCATTTCACACCATTCCCTATCTTCAGCACTCAGCTTCCGTGTTAAGGCTGCTAGCGCTCTATTCATTGCCGCATCATCTACTCCCTGACTCTGAAAAAGAGATTTATAATACTGCTGCACTTGTTGTATTATTCCTACCATGTCAGTTACAGTTTGTCCTTCCCCATTTTTTACCCCCTTTATCTCTGTTCTTTTCTGCTTCTGTTTTTCCAGCCTCAAAAAAAAAGCGGTGCACTTTTCTCCCTCCACATAATGTCGTATTTTACTTCTTATCGCAGCACCTCTACATCTGTCTTTTTCAATTTTGTCTAGACACTTTTTCAGGTACTCATACTTTTCAGTGCTAAACACCTTCTTCTCATCCAATAATTCTGTTTCTAATATTAGCTCTTTTTTCCATCTTTCTTCACACATATTATCTCTCCATCTCTTTTCCTTACCATATCTTATACATTTCTTTTTAATTCTATCTTTCACTTCTACCCACCACTGCAATACATCCTCCTCATATATCATTTCATAATTTGCATCTTGCAACCTTTTATTCATATTTTCAACAAATTTCTTCTCCTTCAGCAGGCTTGAGTTAAACACCCACATACCTCCTCCTCTACTTTCATAGGTCGACTTTATGTTACAGAACAGCATACTGTGGTCACTCCAAGTGGTCTGTACATACTTAGAATTACACACACTGTTACACAAAGGTACTGTCACCAGGCATAAATCAATTCTAGTTTGTTTCAACACCTTCTGTACCACCTGCCTTCGGGAATAGTCCCTTCGTGACGGAAAAGCCTCTCTCCACACATCACACAGTTGTTTGCTACACATAAGTATTCCCAATTCCTTCCTACTAACATCGTATTTGTAGACATTGTTTTGTGACACATCCATTTCTGTCAACGTCACATTAAAATCCCCCATCAACACTGTATTGTCTGTACACCATGGTGCTAGATCTCTGAAAAAACGCTTTCTTTCTATGTCTATATTTGGTGCATATATATTAATTATTCTCATCACTATTCCATTATACTCACAGTCTATCACCAGTACTCGTCCCTCTTTGTCTCTGTGTATCAATTTACCTTCTGTACATTTGCCCAGTCTGAAAAAAGTAGCCACTCCTCCATTAGCTCTCCGTCCTTTACTCTGCAACACTTGTCCTTGCCACCTTGAGGTCACGTCCTTATATATATCGTCATCCCACTTTGTCTCCTGTAAACACAGTATATCAAAGTGTATTGTCTGCAAAATCGATTCTAATTTCAACTTAGTTCTCAGTCCATTAGCATTGAATGTAACACATTGCAACATTAAGACAAAGTAGTGTGAGGTATATCACCAGAAACCTGCATTCATCCTGTCATAGTACTCTTTAACAACGACAGTCGTTTTTTTCTGGCTTTTGCACTCTTTTGTGTTTGCCATCTACGTTCTGAAGACCTTACATCTTCCATATCTATCTCAGAATTTTCTTCAGAATCTATGGTGTCAAGGTCTGCTTCTGCCCGTGGCTGCCTACACGGTAAACTGACATTTTCTGAATCCCCTTCAGGTAGGTCTATGCATGTAGTCTGTAGCCCTCCTGTTTCCCTCGGTTTGTTTGAGTTTAGCGATCCCGCAGGTTGATTTGGGGTGACCAGACTCACCAGCCCGCTCCCCCCTCCCTGCTTCGCGCCCCCAACACCAAACCTCCTCCACCATCAGTGACCTCACGGTCAGGGACTATGTTGCCGCTGCTAGCCGGACCTTCTATGGCCCCTGCTCTCTTTGCAGTCAGTATAGACTCACTCATATCCCCCAGATTCATGTCACTCTCATCAGTCTCTGACACCACAGCTTCCTCCACATATTCATGTTCAGATTCATTTTCTTTCTCAGGACATAGACATTCTGCCAATTTCTCATGACAAACCTCACATCTACTCACCTCTTTGTCACATTCCCTTCTATAGTGTCCCTGTTCTCCACAGCGGTTGCAGGTGAACAGCGGGCAATCCCTCAGCATGTGGTCCGGTTTTAGACATAGCCGACAAATCCTGGCTTGTCTGGCATGTAACACTCTAAAATATTCCATTCCCTTCACCGTTGCAAACTTTGTTGAATATGGTAATGAGGTTACCTCCTTGGGGAAGTTCACTTTAACAAAGCGTGTCCCATCTGCTACTGTAGTACCCGGCCACATCCGTCTTCTAATTGTTGACATAGGAATCACTCCCCATCTCAACAACCTGTACTTAATTTCTTCATCTTCGATATAAGCTGGGAGATTCATAAATGAAACGACCCTCTCATCCCGGCATAAGTCTCTTGCCACCACACTCGTTTCTCCAATTTTAAAGCCATCAATCAGTTTCTGCTTTCCTTTCTGGTCTCTCATCGTCATTTCAAAGGTTCTGTTACCCAATTTTCTGCATGCCAACAGCACGCCACAATATTGTTGCACTTTCTGTAAAAATGTCTCTATTCTCACTTCTTCTCCTCTCACCATTTCTACACACACAGTCAGTTGTTTCCCATACATATTCCCTCCCTGTTCTCTCTTTTCCTCCTCACCGTTTGTCTCCGTAGGCTTCTCTCCTCGTACTTCATCTCTGCCATTCTGCTGTTCTCCGGCCGTCTCCTTCAACTTCACTCCCCCTTCCTCATGTCCACCTTCCTTCCGTTCACCGTTCATCATCGTCAGCTCTTCTTCCTCCGTCAAAACACCGCTTATATTCATTTCTCCTGTCGTCACCGTCTGCTTCTGTCCGCCTGCCGTCATGGCCGCCATCACCGTTGTTCTCCCGTCTGCACTCTCACCTCGCGTTGCGTTGTCTTTCTCTGTAATTTTTCCTCCTCTCATCCTTATCTGTTGTTCAGCTACTACTCCCTCCTTTACAACCCTCTGTCTTCCTGGTACCTGGTGTTGTGCTTTCAAAATCTCCTCCATTCCTCTCCTTAGTCGACGTTTCCCATCTGCTGAGTGTATCTCTTTTTCCTTCTCCACCTTTCCTCCCCACATTCTCATCTGGCGAGATTTCAGGACGTAGTCTCTCCACAAAAAAGCCCCTGACCCCCAAGCAGTACTAAACTGCCTGGGGGATGAAAGCTTGAAAATATACTCGAAAAACTATGGTTCAAAATCAAAACAAAAACACACTTTTCCCTACACCACACGGTCTACTTCCTCCTCACCAAACTTTACTCTCAAGATCTCGTCCATACGCCAAATCTCGCGAGAGTTCAGGGTGGTATGGCCGTAGCCATTAAAGAAGGTGAAAACAAGATATTTATAGATGGTAAAATGCAATTACACTTGTGGTATAAAGAAGAAGCAGAGCCCCTGCTGTTGTAAAACCGGAATAAAAAGCTTACAGCACCAGGTATTCCCAGGAAGTCTCCCATCCAAGTACTGACCCAGCCCTACTCAGCTTAGCTTCCAAGATCAGACGAGATCCAGCCTGTTCAGTGTGGAATGGCCATAAGCCACTAGAGCAGGTGAAAACAGGCTATTTATAGATGGTAAAATGCAATGACACTTGTGGTATAAATTAGGAGCAGAGACCCTGCTGTTGAAAGTGTAGAATAAAAAGCTTACAGCACCGGGTATTCCCAGGCAGTCTCCCATCCAAGTACTGACCCGGCCCTACCTTGCTTAGCTTCCGAGATCAGGCGTGTTCACGGTGGTATGGACGTAAGCCATTAGAGTAGGTGAACACAAGGTATTTATACATGGTAAAATGCAAGTATACTTGTGGTATATAGGAGCATAGCCCCTGCTGTTGTACAATGGGAATAAAAAGCTTACAGCACCGGGTATTCCCAGGCAGTCTCCCATCAAAGTACTGACCCAGCCCTACTCTGCTTAGCTTCCAAGATCAGATGAGATCTGGCGTGTTCAGGGTGGTATGGCCGTAAGCCATTAAAGAAGTTGAAAACAAGATATTTATACATGGTAAAATGCAATTACACTTGTGGTATAAAGAAGAAGCAGAGCCCCTGCTGTTGTAAAATGGGAATAAAAAGCTTACAGCACCAGGAATTCCCAGGCAGTCTCCCATCCAAGTACTGACACGGCCCTACGTTGCTTAGCTTTCGAGATCAGACGAGATCGGGCGTGTTCAGGGTGGTATGGCCGTAAGTTATTTAGAGACGGTAAAATTCAATTACGCTTGTGGTATAAATAAGGACCAGAGCCCCTGCTGTTGTAAAACCGGAACAAAAAGCTTAAAGCACAAGGTATCCCAGGTAGTCTCCCATCCGAGTACTGACCCAGCCCTACTCTGCTTAGCTTCCAAGATCAGACGAGATCCGGCCTGTTCAGTGTGGAATGGCCATAAGCCACTAGAGCAGGTGAAAACAGGCTATTTATAGATGGTAAAATGCAATGACACGTGTGGTATAAATTAGGAGCAGAGACCCTGCTGTTGAAAGTGTAGAATAAAAAGCTTAGAGCACCGGGTATTCCCAGGCAATCTCCCATCCAAGTACTGACCCAGCCCTATCTTGCTTAGCTTCCGAGATCAGAGGTGTTCAGGGTTGTATGGCCGTAAGCCATTAAAGAAGGTGAAAACAGGCTATTTATAGATGGTAAAATGCAATGACACTTGTGGTATAAATTAGGAGCAGAGCCCCTGCTGTTGTAAAATGGTAATAAACAGCTTACAGCACCGGGTATTCCCAGGCAGTCTCCCATCCAAGTACTGACCCGGCCCTACCTTGCTTAGCTTCCGAGATCAAACGAGATCGGGCATGTTCAGGGTGGTACGGCCGTAAGCAATTAGAGCAGGTGAAAACAAGATATTTATAGATGGTAAAATGCAATGACACTTGTGGTATAAATTAGGAGCAGAGACCCTGCTGTTGAAAGTGTAGAATAAAAAGCTTACAGCACCGGGTATTCCCACGCAGTCTCCCATCCAAGTACTGACCCGGCCCTACCTTGCTTAGCTTCCGAGATCAAACGAGATCGGGCGTGTTCAGGGTTAGGGTTAGGGTTAGGAATAGAGATGAATATGAGTGAGGAATCTCTGGGAAGAAACTCATTAGCATATTGTGCTGAGATTGGTTGGAATACAGGTCTCGGCTTCCTGCTTGCACTGGTGAACATGTGCTCTGCCATCGTCACTCTCAGCATTGCAAGGTAAACAGATTTTGATTTGAATTGTCAAAAGTAAAATATATGTAGCTACCACAAGACCAAAACAAACAATCCTTTACATTTAATTCAATTTTTGTTGTGGAAAAGAACTGGCCTGCTAGGATTGAATCTAAAGTCATGCATGCTTCTCCTTGTTCACTTGTATTTCAGACTTGAATGAAAACTTGCCAGTCTGCACTGAATCCCCTATAATAGGGTTAGGGTTAGGGGTTAGGGAAGAAAAAAAGAAAGTCTCGCCGCCATAGGCGGCGAGGCTTAAATGCACAAACCACTGGCCGGGAACAAGACCCCGGGGGCCCCCCCGCACCCTCCAGGCAGGGAACCCCCCAGCAAAAAATGCGTTAAAGGCTGCACAAACCTGTGTGCCGAAGGGGACTCAAGAGGAGAGGCAGGAGCAAAGACGAGACAAAGGTTATGGTTAGGTTAGGGGTCAAGGGGTAAGGGTAGGTTTAGGCAAGAGTTAAAGGGGAGGGGGAATGGGAGGGTAAAAGGTGGGAGAGGTTGGGGTTAGGCACACACATAGGGAGAGGTTATGATCAGGGGTGGGGTAGGGGTAGAGACAGGACAAAGGTTATGGTTAGGGTAGGGGTCAAGGGTGAGGTTAGAATTAGGTAAAATGGGTGAGGGGAAAGGGGACTGGGAGGGCCGGGGTAAGGGAAGGTTGGGTTTAGGCACACACAGAGAGGGAGGTTAAGGGTTAGGGGGTTAGGGTTAGGGTTAGGGTTAGGTAAGGGGGTGATAGCCACGATCATCAAGTGATGATCCTCAAACGTGTGTTGGCCGGCCTCGCAATTTCACTTTGCCATTGTAAAGCCGGCCTCGCAATTTCACGTCGCCATTGTAAAGCCGGCCTCGCAATGTCGCTTTGCCATTGTAAAGCCGGCCTCGCAATTTGCCCGCCATTGTAAAGCCGGCCTGCAATGTCGCCGCCATTGTAAAGCCGGCCCCGCAAATTTCACTTCTCCATTGTAAAGCCCGGCCTAGCAATTTCCGCCGCCATTGTAAAGCCGGCCTAGCAATTTCACTCGCCATTGTAAAGCCGGCCTAGCAATTTCCTTCGCCATTGTAAAGCCGGCATCGCAATTTCCTTCGCCATTGTAAAGCCCCCCCTCACAATTTCCTTCGCCATGCATTGCAAAGCCGGCTTCGCAATTTCGCTTCTCCATTGTAAAGCCGGCCTAGCAATTTCATCGCCATTGTAAAGCCGGCCTGCAGATTTCAGCCGCCATTGTAAAGCCGGCCTCGTAATTTTCCGTTAAGCCGTTGCAAGGCGATATCGCAATATTGAAATGGTATACCAGGGGACGCGAAAATATTTCGGTGCGGGTTAAAGTATGGCCATAGCGGGGGCTTAAGTGTGGGTTCCGGACCGACCGGAGGTCAAAGGTGCGCGTGAGGTGGGCCCTTTTTCCTGAATGTATACCGGGGAGGTTAGCCCCTTTCTGTGGGCGATGGGTGGCTCCCCTGGGTGGAGCCTTGTAAAGTCGGCCCGCAATGCCACCTATCCAAGCCGGCATTGTAAGGCCAGCTTTGCAAATAACGACAGTTGGGTTTAAGGCACCACTGTGCTAGAATGGTTAAGTTTAGGTAAAGGGGGTTGTGGGGTAACAGCCCTCACCTGTGGGTGCTAGTCTGGCATCTCCTAGCAGGTGGTTGGCACTGTAAATAATGACAGTTGTGCTTACGCACCACTGTGCTAGAATGGTTAAGGTTAGGGATAAGGGATGAAATGGGATGTTGAGTACGGGTAACAATCTCTGCAATGGTAACAGCCCACACATACAGGTAGGGTCCTTTGGTGTTTCTAACCTTCACAATAAACTTGCTGTTCTTTCATGATAAAAGAACCAAAGTGTTTGTTTTTCATACGGCGAGGTGTAAGGGTTTAACTGAAGCAAATGCCATGTATCGGTGCATGCACGTGTCGCAGTGAAATTAGCAAGATCGTCAATGCGATTGGAGCCAGCTGGTGGCCAGATTTGGACGAGACTGGAACCACATGGTGTTTGTGTGTGTAGCCATTCTGGCATTGTAAACATGCAATAGTGTGTTTCTGACACTTTGAAATAATCTGTTGGATGCTGTTCCGCTGGCAGCATATATGCCGCATTAGCTTACGGAATCCAACAGCTAGTTTCAAAGTGTGAAAATGTGTTTCCATTGTAAAGCCGGTTTGCAATGTCATCTAGCAATGCCGGCTCGCAAGGAGTGTGTTTTTGACACTTTGAAAATGTACGTCAACCTGGGAACTAGGTAAGGGGTGATAGCCACCATCATCAAGTGATGATCCTCAAGCGTGTGTTGGCCGGCCTCGCAATTTCACTTTGCCATTGTAAAGCCGGGCCTCGCAATTTCACGCCGCCATTGTAAAGCGGCTCGCAATGTCGCTGTTATTGTAAAGCCCTCCAATTCGCCATTGTAAAGCCGCCTCGTAATTTCGCCAGCTTATTGTAAAGCCGCCCGTAATTTCACTTCCATTGTAAAGCCGCCTAGCAATTTCACTCGCCATTGTAAAGCCGGCCTAGCAATTTCACTTCGCCATTGTAAAAGCCGCCTAGCAATTTCACTGCCATTGTAAAGCCGCACGCATTCACTTCGCCATTGTAAGCCGCCTGCAATTTCTGCCTTGTGATCTTTTGTAGCTGCATTTTTAGCCATTGTAAAGCCGGCCTGCAATTTCCTTAGCCCATTGTAAAGCCGGCCTCGCAATTTCAGTTCGCCATTGCAAAGCCGGCCTGCATATTGAAATGGTATACCAGGGGAAAATATTTCGGTGCGGGTTAAAGATAATGGCCATAGCGGGGGCTTAAGTGTGGGTTCCGGGACCGACCCGGAGGTCAAAGGTGCGCTGAGGTGGGCCCTTTTTCTTGAATGTATACCGGGGAGGTTAGCCCCTTTCTGTGGGCGATGGGTGGCTCCCCGTGGGGGGGGCCTTGTAAAGTCGAAGCCATAATGCCACCTATCAAAGCCCGGCATTGTAAAGGCCAGCTTTGCAAATAACGACAGTTGGGTTTAGGCACCACTGTGCTAGAATGGTTAAGTTTAGGTAAAGGGGTTGTGGGGTAGCAGCAGCCCTCACCTGTGGGTGCTAGTCTGGCATCTCCTAGCAGGTGGTTGGCACTGTAAATAATGACAGTTGTGCTTACGCACCACTGTGCTAGAATGGTTAAGGTTAGGGATAAGGGATGAAATGGGATGTTGAGTACGGTTAACAATCTCTGCAATGGTAACAGCCCACACATACAGGTAGGGTCCTTTGGTGTTTCTAACCTTCACAATAAACTTGCTGTTCTTTCATGATAAAAGAACCAAAGTGTTGTTTTTCATATGGCGAGGTGTAAAGGGTTTAACTGAAGCAAATGCCATGTATCGGTGCATGCACGCATGCGGTGAAATTAGCAAGATCGTCAATGCGATTGGAGCCAGCTGGTGGCCAGATTTGGACGAGACTGGAACCACATGGTGTTTGTGTGTGTAGCCATTCTGGCATTGTAAAGCAATCTTACGCATATGAGTGTGTTTCTGACACTTTGAAATAATCTGTTGGATGCTGTTCGCTGGCAGCATATATGCGCTTATCCTTCGGAATCCAACAGCTAGTTTCAAAGTGTGAAAATGTGTTTCATTGTAAAGCCCGGATTAGCAATGTCATCTAGCAATGCCGGCCGCAAGGAGTGTGTTTCTGACACTTTGAAATAATCTGTTGGATGCTGTTCGCTGGCAGCATATATGCGCATTCAGCTCACGAATCCAACAGCTAGTTTCAAAGTGTGAAAATATGTTTCATTGTAAAGCCGGATTATCAATGTCATCTAGCAATGCCGGCCGCCAAGGAGATGTGTTTTGACACTTTGAAAATGACGTCAACCTGGGAACTAGGTAAGGGGTGATAGCCCACGATCATCAAGTGATGATCCTCAAGCGTGTGTTAGCCGGCCTGCCCAATTTCACTTTGCCATTGTAAAGCCCGATACCTCAATTTCCGTCGCCATTGTAAAGCCGACCTGCAATTTCCGCCTATTGTAAAGCCGGCCTAGCAATTTCGCCGCCATTGTAAAGCCCGGCATGCGCAATTTCACTTCGCCATTGTAAAGCGGCCTCGCAATAAAGCCCTTATTTCCGCCATTGTAAAGCCATTTTCGCAATTTAAACTTCTCCATTTATGTAAAAGCCCGACCTAGCAATTTCATACGCCATTGTAAAGCCCGCCTCCTGAATTTCGCCCATGCCATTGTAAAGCCGGCCTGCGCTTTCAGTTTAGCCATTGCAAAGCCGGCTGTAATATTGAAATGGTATACCAGGGCCACGAAAATATTTAGGTGCGGGTTAAAGTATATTGGCCATGGCGGGGCTTAAGTGTGGGTTCAGGAACGACAGGTCAAGGTGCGCTGAGGTGGAGCGCTTTTCTTTTTCCTGAATGTATACCGGGGAGGTTAGCCCCTTTCTGTGGGCGATGGGTGGCTCCCCTGGGTGGGCCTTGTAAAGTCGGCCATGATGCCACCTATCAAAGCCGGCATTGTAAAGGGCCAGCTTTGCAAATAACGACAGTTGGGTTTAAGGCACCACTGTGCTAGAATGGTTAAGTTTAGGTAAAGGGGGTTGTGGGGTAACAGCCCTCACCTGTGGGTGCTAGTCTGGCATCTCCTAGCAGGTGGTTGGCACTGTAAATAATGACAGTTGTTGCTTACGCACCACTGTGCTAGAATAGTTAGGGTTAGGGATAAGGGATGAAATGGGATGTTGAGTACGGGTAACAATCTCTGCAATGGTAACAGCCCACACATACAGGTAGGGTCCTTTGGTGTTTCTAACCTTCACAATAAACTTGCTGTTCTTTCATGATAAAAGAACCAAAGTGTTGTTTTTCATACGGCGAGGTGTAAGGGTTTAACTGAAGCAAATGCCATGTATCGGTGCATGCACCGTGCGGTGAAATTAGCAAGATCGTCAATGCGATTGGAGCCAGCTGGTGGCCAGATTTGGACGAGACTGGAACCACATGGTGTTTGTGTTTGTAGCCATTCTGGCATTGTAAAGCAATCTTACGCAATTGAGTGTGTTTCTGACACTTTGAAATAATCTGTTGGATGCTGTTCCGCTGGCAGCATATATCCGCATGCTACGGAATCAACAGCTAGTTTCAAAGTGTGAAAATGTGTTTCATTGTAAAGCCGGATTAGCACAATGTCATCTAGCAATGCCCGGCCATAGGAGTGTGTTTCTGACACTTTGAAATAATCTGTTGGATGCTGTTCCGCTGGCAGCATATATGCCGCATTAAGCTCACGGAATCCAACAGCTAGTTTCAAAGTGTGAAAATGTGTTTCATTGTAAAGCCGGATTAGCAATGTCATCTAGCAATGCCGGCCGCCAAAGAGATGTGTTTTTGACACTTTGAAAATGTCCGTCAACCTGGGAACTAGGTAAGGGGGTGATAGCCACGATCATCAAGTGATGATCCTCAAGCGTGTGTTGGCGGCCTGTAATTTCACTTTGCCATTGTAAAGCCGGCCACGCCAATTTCCGCGTCGCCATTGTAAAGCCGGCCTCGCAATGTAAACTGCCATTGTAAAGCCGGCCTCGTAATTTAAGCCATGTAAGCCCTTTTACCCATTGTACGCCTCTTTCCCCCATTGTAAAAGCCCTGATTCCGCCATTGTAAAGCCCTACATTCTTCTTCTAGCAATTTCCTTAGCCATTGTAAAGCCCCTCGCATTTCTTTTTAGTTATTTTTTTTAAGCTATTTCTTTAAAGTAATTTTTTAAAGTTTTTTCATTTCATTGCCATTGCAAACCGTGTAATATTGATATGGTATACCAGGAGACACGAAAATATTTCGGTGCGGGTTAAAATAATGGCCATAGCGGGGGCTTAAGTGTGGGTTCCGGGACCGACCGGAGGTCAAAGGTGGTGAGCGCGGTGGGCCCTTTTTCTGAATGTATATCCGGGGAGGTTAGCCCCTTTCTGTGGGCGATGGGTGGCTCCCCTGGGTGGGCCTTGTAAGAAGTACGGCTTCGCAATGCCACCTATCAAGCCGGCATTGTAAAGGCCAGCTTTGCAAATAACGACAGTTGGGTTTAGGCACCACTGTGCTAGAATGGTTAAGTTTAGGTAAAGGGGTTGTGGGGTAACAGCCCTCACCTGTGGGTGCTAGTCTGGCATCTCCTAGCAGGTGGTTGGCACTGTAAATAATGACAGTTGTGCTTACGCACCACTGTGCTAGAATGGTTAAGGTTAGGGATAAGGGATGAAATGGGATGTTGAGTACGGGTAACAATCTCTGCAATGGTAACAGCCCACACATACAGGTAGGGTCCTTTGGTGTTTCTAACCTTCACAATAAACTTGCTGTTCTTTCATGATAAAAGAACCAAAGTGTTGTTTTTCATGCGGTGAGGTGTAAAGGGTTTAACTGAAGCAAATGCCATGTATCGGTGCATGCACGCGTCGCGATGAAATTAGCAAGAATCGTCAATGCGATTGGAGCCAGCTGGTGGCCAGATTTGGACGAGACTGGAACCACATGGTGTTTGTGTGTGTAGCCATTCTGGCATTGTAAAGCAATCTTCGCAATGAGTGTGTTTCTGACACTTTGAAATAATCTGTTGGATGCTGTTCCGCTGGCAGCATATATGCGCGTTAAGCTCACGGAATCCAACAGCTAGTTTCAAAGTGTGAAAATGTTTTTTCATTGTAAAGCCGGATTAAGCAATGTCATCTAGCAATGCCGGCCGCAAGGAGTGTGTTTCTGACACTTTGAAATAATCTGTTGGATGCTGTTCCGCTGGCAGCATATATGCGCGTTAAGCTTCTGAATCCAACAGCTAGTTTCAAAGTGTGAAAATGTTTTTCATTGTAAAGCCCGGATTAGCAATGTGTCATCTAGCAATGCGGCCGCCAAGGAGTGTGTTTTGACACTTTGAAAATGTCGTCAACCTGGGAACTAGGTAAAGGGGTGATAGCCAACGATCATCAAGTGATGATCCTCAAGCGTGTGTTGGCGGCTAGTAATTTCACTTTGCCATTGTAAACCCGGCCTCGCAATTTCAAATTAAGCCATTGTAAAAACCGGCCTCACTTAATTTCACTTTGCCATTGTAAAGCCGATACTAGCAATTTTACTTCGCCATTGTAAAGCCGGCCATGAACCTTCGCCATTGTAAAGCCCGCCTATTTCCTTCCGCCATTGTAAAAGCCGGCCTGTAATTTACTTCTCCATTGTAAAGCCGGCCTAGCAATTTCACCGCCATTGTAAAGCCCGGCCTGCATAATTTCCTCACGCCATTGTAAAGCCCGGCCTACGCCATTTTCAGTTAAGCCATTGCAAAGCCGGCCTCATAATATTGAAATGGTATACCAGGGGAACGAAAATATTTGCGTGCGGGTTAATAATGTGGCCATAAGCGGGGGCTTAAGTGTGGGTTCCGGGACCGACCGGAGGTCAAAGGTGCGCTGAGGTGGAGCCCTTTTTCCTGAATGTATACCGGGGAGGTTAGCCCCTTTCTGTGGGCGATGGGTGGCTCCCCTGGGTGGGCCCTGTAAAGTACGGCCATGATGCCACCTATCAAAGCCGGCATTGTAAAGGCCAGCTTTGCAAATAACGACAGTTGGGTTTAGGCACCACTGTGCTAGAATGGTTAAGTTTAGGTAAAGGGGTTGTGGGGTAACAGCCCTCACCTGTGGGTGCTAGTCTGGCATCTCTACTAGCAGGTGGTTGGCACTGTAAATAATGACAGTTGTGCTTCACGCACCACTGTGCTAGAATAGTTAAGGTTAGGGATAAAGGGGATGAAATGGGATGTTGGGTACGGGTAACAATCTCTGCAATGGTAACAGCCCACACATACAGGTAGGGTCCTTTGGTGTTTCTAACCTTCACAATAAACTTGCTGTTCTTTCATGATAAAAGAACCAAAGTGTTGTTTTTCATACTGCGAGGTGTAAGGGTTTAACTCAAGCAAATGCCATGTATGGGTGCATGCACCGCATGCAGTGAAATTAGCAAGATACGTCAATGCGATTGGAGCCAGCTGGTGGCCAGATTTGGACGAGACTGGAACCACATGGTGTTTGTGTTTGTAGCCATTCTGGCATTGTAAAGCAATCTTCGCCAATGAGTGTGTTTCTGACACTTTGAAATAATCTGTTGGATGCTGTTCCGCTGGCAGCATATATGCCGCATTCGCTCACGGAATTCAACAGCTAGTTTCAAAGTGTGAAAATGTGTTCATTGTAAAGCCGGATTAGCAATGTCATCTAGCAATGCCGGCCGCAGGAGGTGTGTTTCCTGACACTTTGAAATAATCTGTTGGATGCTGTTCCGCTGGCAGCATATATGCCACATTCGCTCTACGGAATCCAACAACGCTAGTTTCAAAGTGTGAAAATGTGTTTCATTGTAAAGCGGATTAGCAATGTCATCTAGCAATGCCGGCCGCCCCAAGGAGTGTGTTTTGACACTTTGAAAATATACGTCAACCTGGGAACTAGGTAAGGGGTGATAGCCACGATCATCAAAGTGATGATCCTCAAACGTGTGTTGGCCGGCCTCGCAATTTCACTTTGCCATTGTAAAGCCGGACCACGCAATTTCCGCATCGCCATTGTAAAGCGGCCTCGCAGTAATAAACTTTGCCATTGTTAAAGCGCCTGCATATTTTGCAGCCATTTGTAAAGCCGACCTCGCATAGTAATTAACCGCCATTGTAAAGCCGACCTACGCAATTTCACTTCTCCATTGTAAAACCCGACCTAGCAATTTCACTTCGCCATTTGTAAAACCCGACCTGCAATTAATTCCCAGCCATTGTAAAACCCTACAACAATTTCTTCGCCATTGTAAAGCCGGCCTCATAATTTCAGTTAGCCATTGCAAAGCCCATTTCGCAATATTGAAATGGTATACCAGGGCACGAAAATATTTCGTGCCGGGTTAAGGTAATGGCCATAGCGGGGGCTTAAGTGTGGGTTCCGGGACCGACCGAGGAGGTCAAAGGTGCGCTGAGGTGGAGCCCTTTTTTCCTGAATGTATACCGGGGAGGTTAGCCCCTTTCTGTGGGCGATGGGTGGCTCCCCTGGGTGGGGCCTTGTAAAGATTCGGCCGCAGTGCCACCTATCAAGCCCGGCATTGTAAAGGCCAGCTTTGCAAATAACGACAGTTGGGTTTAGGCACCACTGTGCTAGAATGGTTAAGTTTAGGTAAAGGGGTTGTGGGGTAACAGCCCTCACCTGTGGGTGCTAGTCTGGCATCTCCTAGCAGGTGGTTGGCACTGTAAATAATGACAGTTGTGCTTACAGCACCACTGTGCTAGAATGGTTAAGGTTAGGGATAAGGGATGAAATGGGATGTTGGTACGGGTAACAATCTCTGCAATGGTAACAGCCCCCACATCACAGGTAGGGGTCCTTTGGTGTTTCTAACCTTCACAATAAACTTGCTGTTCTTTCATGATAAAAGAACCAAAGTGTTGTTTTTCATACGGCGAGGTGTAAGGAGGTTTTAACTGAAGCAAATGCCATGTATCGGTGCATGCACCGCGTGCGGTTGAAAGTTATCGTCATTTGCGATTGGAGCCAGCTGGTGGCCAGATTTGGGGCCGAGACTGGAACCACATGGTGTTTGTGTGTGTAGCCATTCTGGCATTGTAAAGCAATCTTCGCAAGAGTGTGTTTCTGACACTTTGAAATAATCTGTTGGATGCTGTTCCGCTGGCAGCATATATGCCGCATTGCTTACGGAATCCAACAGCTAGTTTCAAAGTGTGAAAATGTAGTTCATTGTAAAGCCGGATTCGCAATGTCATCTAGCAATGCCGGCCGCCAGCAAGGAGTGTGTTTCTGACACTTTGAAATAATCTGTTGGATGCTGTTCCGCTGGCAGCATATATGCCGCATTCGCTACGGAATCCAACAGCTAGTTTCAAAGTGTGAAAATGTGTTTCATTGTAAAGCCGGATTCGCAATGTCATCTAGCAATGCCGGCTTCGCAAGGAGTGTGTTTTTGACACTTTGAAAATGTACGTCAACCTGGGAACTAGGTAAGGGGGTGATAGCCACGATCATCAAGTGATGATCCTCAAACGTGTGTTGGCCGGCCTCGCAATTTCACTTTGCCATTGTAAAGCCGGCCTCGCAATTTCACGTTGCCATTGTAAAGCCGGCCTCGCAATTTCACTTCGCCATTGTAAAGCCGGCCTAGCAATTTCACTTCGCCATTGTAAAGCCGGCCTAGCAATTTCACTTCGCCATTGTAAAGCCGGCCTCGCAATTTCACTTCGCCATTGTAAAGCCGGCCTCGCAATTTCACTCCCGCCATTGCAAAGCCGGCCTCGCAATTTCACTTCGCCATTGTAAAGCCGGCCTCGCAATTTCACTTCGCCATTGTAAAGCCGGCCTCGCAATTTCACTTCGCCATTGTAAAGCCGGCCTAGCAATTTCACTTCGCCATTGTAAAGCCGGCCTCGCAATTTCACTTCGCCATTGTAAAGCCGGCCTCGCAATTTCACTTCGCCATTGCAAAGCCGGCCTCGCAATATTGAAATGGTATACCAGGGGCACGAAAATATTTCGTGCCGGGTTAAGTGTGGCCATAGCGGGGGGGCTTAAGTGTGGGTTCCCGGGACCGACCGGAGGTCAAGGTGCGCTGAGGTGGGCCCTTTTTCCTGAATGTATACCCGGGAGGTTAGGTTTGGGTTAAAACGCAACACCCAGGATGGGTGCTGCGAGGGCACGGGCACAGGGGGACCACTGGTGTGAATAAAAACACTTTAAAAAAACTCCTTAAAAAACCAGGTTCGGTTAAAAAAAAAAAAAAATTTCCGGGCTGTTAAAGGGAGGGGGTTTTGATATTAAAAGGAGGTTAAAAGAACCACTGCAAAGGAAGGACAGCGGGAATTTAAAACTTTGAATAAAAGGTCAACTCCACAACAACTCCGTTGTCTCTCCCAGAAGATTATAAACATTTAAATTAAAAATATTTTAAATAAATATATATAAAGAAACACAGTCGTGTGATAAATAAAATTATAAAAAGCCTGGTGTCCCCTTATAAAATATTATAATCTTAAAACAATGTTATTTAAATTGAAAAATTAAATACTGTCTGCGTTACTTGCTCTTGAGGTTAAAAATATCCATACACATACCATTCAGGGTTAATAATAAGTGCTATGTTAAAAGTGCTTTAAGAAGTAAAAAAATAAGTAAATAAAAAAGTGCCACACAATAAATAACAATTTCAAATACATCATATAAATAAAACCAAACTGTTAGTAAAAAATGCATAAAACCAATGGCATGTGTATAGTTATGCTAAAATCTTGAGGAAAGTAATTCAATTCGTAAAAAAATAATAATAAATAAATATAGATTATATATTAGAGACAGACAAAAAATCCAATAAAATTCTTAAAATGTAAGTAAGACAGAATAAAAGTTGTAAAAGGACAACCAAGGCATCTTCAAAACATTTATTAAAATAAATAAAACCAAGGTATTGGGTAGGACCTCCTCTGTAGGAATAGATTAAAACCCCCGAAAGGGAAGAATAGTAAAAATGGAGAAAAAAAAGAAAGAATTAAAAATAAAGTAAATTAAATAATAAAATTGTTTTACAATAAATAGTTATTAACCATAAACAATAAAAAGTCATTTAAAATAGAAAAAGATGGAAAAAGCAGGAAAGGAAAAGAAAAAGAAGAAGAAGAAGAAGAAGAAGAAGAAGAAGAAGAAGAAAAAGAAGGGTCAGGTATAATGCGCTACAGAGGAGGTCCAGATAAAACCTGGGGAGAGAGAGGAGAGAGACCAGAGCAGTGGGAGGAAATATTTCTAAGAATACCCTGTAAAACTTGGGTTAAAAAGAGAAGTGGATCCATTTTAATATTTTTCATTTAGACCCGTAGGGTCTATGGTTTTTAAAAGATGGATCCACTTCCTCTCCGCTGCCCGACGCTGAGCCGTGGTCCAGGCCTTGTTACTCTCCAGGCCCATGCTTTGAACATTTTCAGAACCATGGAGTTTAAAATGTGCATATAAAACCGTTGTGCCATCGCCCTTATTTAAAACATACTGGTGTTGTTTAATTCTTAAGTATAGTGCATTTCTTGTCTCCCCCACATACAGTTTGTGGCAGGCCCCGCACCTAATTGCATAAACCACATTGATGGTTGTGTGCTGCAGGGCCTGCCCCGGATTAAAACCAACTCTGCTGTAAGGGTTAAAAATGTGGGGAAGACTCATAAAACCAACATCCGAGCCTCGAAGCGCTTCCCTAGGGTCATTATTCTTGTTTAGGTTTGTGTGAATTGTATTGTCTTTCAGATTTTTATTCCTCCTGTAGGCGGAGATCATACGGCAGTTCCTCAGGACGTCACAACCAACCCCCGCCCCCTGGAAATTCGCTCTGATAGTTGGTAAAAAATTCCTAAGATTTTCTGAGTATGTAATGACCAGGGGTACGAGGGCGGAATTGGGCGCCTGGATGATGGTTTTGGTTTTCTTTGTAAACTTGCCGATGACCTCCGCCTTTATACCTCTAAGGAAGCGCCTCGAGTAACCCCTCAACCTCATCGCACCAAAAAGTGTACTAGTGGCCTCCTCCACATGCTCCGGGAAGGTGCAAATCCTGTGGAAGCGTATCAGCTGGGACTTAATGAGGCCTCTGTACGTGTGTTTGGGGTGATAGCTGGTCTTATGGAGAAGTGCATGGCGGTCGGTGTCCTTGAAATAAACTTTGGTGGCTAGTGTTTTGGTCCGGTCGTCGAGGTGCGGAAGAAGACCTGTGTGTCCAGGAACTCCACTGTAACGGGCTGTAGGTTATGTTTGAGTTTTATTTTAGGGTGATGCGAGTTGAGGATGTCCAGAAAAGTCAAAAAGGTCTGTTCGGTGTTGTCCCAAAGGCCGAAGATGTCGTCCAAGTACCGGAAGTAAAGCAGAGGTTTGATGGTGAGTTTGTGGAAAGCTGCTTCCTCCCAATGGGCCAGGTAGATGTCTGCGTATGATGGAGAATACTTCCGGCCCATAGCACACCCACAAAGCTGGAGATAGTGTTTATTGTTAAAGGTGAAGTCATTTCTGGTAAGTGTGAGATGGAGTAACTGTAAAATTTGGCTGTCAGGTCTGGATGGGTCTGGGTGTTTATCAAAAATGTGTTTTATTGCAGCGAGGCCAAGTGGTGTTTCTATGTTAGTGTATAATGAGTCTATGTCTATTGAAAAAAGGAGTGTGTGACCGGGTACCTGGAGGTTTTTTATTTTATTAACAAATTCATATGTATCTTGGATATAGCTAGGGTGAAGTTTAGAAAGTGGGTTAATGAAATGGTCTATGAATTCTGTGATGTTGTATGATTCTGATCCGCAGTCACTTACTATTGGTCTGCCGACCGGAACAACAAAGGGGACCGTCCAAGTCACAGGAGGCTTGTGGATTTTAGGGAGGAGGTAAAAGAGGCGAGGCCTGGGCTCATCCGGCCCGTCCAGGTATTTCTTCTGTTTAAAGTTAATGTATTTGTTTTGATAAAGGTTGTCTGTAATGTCCTTGATAAGTGTTTGTGTTTCTAACTGTAATGGGTGAGTGAGTGGTTTGTAATATGTGTTGTTATTTAATTGTCTGTTGGCTTCTAAAATGTAGTTGTTTTTATCCTGTATGACTATTTGGCCCCCTTTGTCTGCTGGTTTTATGACTATGTATTTGTTATTACCCAATGTTTTAATAATGTCTTTGTGTTCCTGACTAATGTTGGGTGTTTTGTGTGGTAAGGGGCGCCAATGTGTGAGTGCTTGGTTGTTTTTATTGATTAATTGTGCAATTTGTGGTGTTAATGTGTCTATGTGTGGTTCCCAGTAGGACGGCCCGGTAAAGAGCACAGGCCCCCCCCTCGCGCCCTCCCTGAAAATGGTCCAGAAGTTTCAGCCTCCTGTGAAAGGTATGTAGGTCCCCCTGAGCTCCGGCCGGGTGGGAGGTTTTGGTGTTGGGATAAAGGTGAGTCCCTTTTCCAGTGATCTGTTTAAAAAAAAAATGGGGTTTTTTTTTTTGAACAACATCTCGGGCCGTGTCCTGCAGTCCAATGTATGTTGTCTCTGGCTGTTTGAAAAAGAAGTGGATTAATTTCTGCAAGAAAGGTGTATTTTGAAGTTATTGTTTCATTCAGAGTGGTTAGTAGTGCCTGTTGGCGTCTGTTCAACCTGGTGGAGAAGTTTATTACAGGGATGTAAATGGTGGCGTTAGGAAAGGTAGTATGACCAGTTTTTACCATCTGCTGTAGCTGTTTAAGTATGGTAGTCTGTTCGTGTTCTGATAGGCAGTTGTTGAGTCCAAAAGAGAGTATGACATGTTGTGTGTCTGTTTGTGGCTGTAGTTTCTTTAAAATGGCTGTTATGTGATGGAAAGTTGCTCCGGGGTAACTGTCAACCTGTATGTCTGGATCTGTGAAAGATGGAATACGTGAGAGGTTGGAGTCCCCAACAAAGAGGGTCGACTTCCGCACCTCCAACGACCAGTCCTGTATTTTTCTGAAAGTGCGTGGATGTGTGTGTGGTTCCGGGCGCCCTGGGGAGCCAGGTGTTGCCGCAGAAACCCTGTTTGGGATGGAGGTGGATAACTCAGATGTTTGGGTTGTAATCAGCTTTACGCTTTTCATTTTTCCCTTTCTCATCATTGTTGTTTTGGTATCCACCTCAGTGATTGGGTTTCCCCCACAGGGTTCTGCAGCCAACAGCTCTGGCTCCCTCTGTTGTTTGTGAGATGTAATGGACTCTGTGGGTGAAAGAGAAATGGTGTTACTGCATGGTAGAGCAACGTTGGTAGTGATAGTGCTGCGTGCAATCTGGGGTGTGTTGGATAGTGAGTGGGTGGAGGGGTTAGAGGGGGCAGAGGGGCAGGCAAGGGACCCAGAACGAACCAATCCATGCCGCCGTAGCTCGATGTCTGACAATGGGTTCAGCTCCACCCTAACTGTGCGTCTTGGGTTTCGCTTTGGCAGGATTGGGCGCTGGATCTCCTCGCCGGGCCCCCCGGGCACCTCCAACCCCAGCGTACAGAGGCCTGAAGGACCAGGTTGTGCATCAGGAAGAGGTGGTGTAGGGCAAGAGTGGGAAGTAGGGGGAGGGGGAGGAGGGTGAGAGGAGAGAGGGGGAGAGGGAGGTGGAGAGGCATGGGGAGAGGGAAGGGGGAAAGGGATGAGAGGAGGAGGGAAGTATATAGTAGGAAGAAGGGGGTGGAAAGAAGGCTAAGCTGCTTAGTTTAGGATGAGAGGAGTGGAGAAGGTGGGGATGATTTCGAGAGAGATAGGGGAGGGATAGTTATAGAAGTAGTAGGATGAGAGAGGGTTAGTAGGAGGAGGAGGGAGGAGTAAAGAAGAGGAAGGTGGGGAGGAGGAAGATAGGAGTGGAGGCCCTGCTGGGTGTGGAAGTTGTTGGGTAGTTGTCAGGGGAGAGTTTTTTTCTGATGATGGGGGGGGGGGGGGGGGGTGGGGGGGGGGGGGGGTGGTGGGGGGGGGGTTGGGGGGGGGGGGGGGGGGGGGGGGGTTTTTTTTTTTCCTCTCTTTGAGTTGCTTTTTTAAAAGATGCCTGCTAAGCAAAGGTGGAAGGTCCCGCAGCTGTGTGGCAATGAATGTGTCGTAGTGGTCTCTGAGTATGTTCATGTTATTGTTCATCCATGTGTCTGTGTTAAGTTTGACCAGTTCTAATGTGTTATTGTTTGGTGAGGAAGGTTTGATGAAGGATGTTAATCTGTTGATTTGTCTCATCATTCCTTGTGGAAAGATGCCTATGTGTAATGTGTTATTTATGATTTCTGAGTGGTGTATGGCCTGTAGGAGTTTGAAATATGCTTTGGTGTGGTGAAAATTATAGTTGATTGTAATGTTTTGAGGTTGGCTGTTAGCCACAGGAGGAGGTGCAGAAGGGGAGCGATGGTTTGCCATTCCCTCCACCCCTCCCCCCGTGGCCAATGTTAGTGGTGTGTACCTATTGTGAAGGGTTATGGGCATACTTGCCACAAAGCTGCAGGACAGTCCCAGCCGACACAAAAACCGCCAAAGAACATGAGAGAATGGTCAACCAGACCCAGAGACAGTTGGAGAAGACCACCTGTAGAAATCAAACTGTTTGTTAAAATTAAAACAAAAAAAAAAAAAAAAAATAAATAAATAAATAATTAAAAAGCCTATCAATAGGCCAGATGAACCTTCAGTAAGAAATAAAGTTGGATATAAAGAAAAGGGGGGTTTTTTAAGAAAGTTAAGAGAAAGGTAAAAGAAAGTTAGGCAACTTGACACTGTATAATAAAAGGTTACAGTCAGGGTAAGAAGACTTAAAACTCACAGGTTAGGAGGCCTCGTTTGTGGCTTGGGCCTTTGCCCGAGAGCACAGGGCCCTCCTTTGGTGTCCACAGTTTTCAACAGACTTAAAACAGGATAAAAAGCCACACTAAAAGTCGATAAAAAGCCATCCTATGTAGGTGGTGAGTCGTAGGTCTTCAGTGTGCACACACGGTGATGTTAGAAAGAGACTCACCCCTTAGGTGTCCTGGCTGGTGGGCTTGTTGTAAAAAAAATCCTTGTTTAAAATAGGCTGTTGCAGGTTAAAATCCTCCTGTGAGTTCAAAAAGCAATCACTGCTTTAAAAAGGTTTAAAATCCAAGTAAAAATGTTGCCATAAAAGGTTTTCAAAGAAGTTTAAAAGCTGAGCTCTCTACGTTTCGCCATCAAAATGGCTTCCTCAGGAGAGAATTACTGACACCAGACATGGTCTGGGTTTAAAAGGAAAAGTTTGGGGAGGAGCCAAATCCAAGTCGGCTTTCATTGGTCAATCAATCTCCTGTTGGGGCAAACCATCTCCAGTGTCAGGGTTAAAAACAGGAAAAAGAAAAAGAGAAAAGAAAGGGTTATATTTAAAAAAAAAGGATTTGAAGCGGATAGATAAGATTGAAAAAGAAAAAAAAAGAGAAAAACCTCCAGGGTCCAAGGGCCATAGGTAATTAATAAAAGATGATAATAAACGATGGACGGGTCACAACCCTGTATAATAAGATAAAGAATATATAAAATAAAATAAGGGGTTTAGGAAAGGTATTCCTAGATAGGTTATATAAAATATATAGAAAAAAAAATAAGAACAGAATAATGGAAAATTAGGGTTAAGAAAAGTAAAAAAGATTTTTGAAAATAAAATGAGTTAGGGTGGTTTGGTTTGGTTAAGGTTAGGTTTTTTAATTAATAGAAAGAAATAAAATGGAACTAGATATATATAAAAGATGGAAATAAAAAATAAGATAAGGGATGGTTAAGGTTAGGAAAAATAAAATGGGATAGGTTATATGTAGGATGGAAATAAGAAATAAGATAAGGGATGGTTAAGTTTAGGAAAGTAAACCTGAATAGGTTATATAAAATAGAATAAAAAAAAAAAAAATTTAATATAAATAAAAAGATAAAGTAATAAAAGTAAACTAAGGGATGGTTAAGATTAGGAAAGTAAAATGGGATAGGTTATATAAAACAAAGAAATTAAATTAAAAAAAGATAAGGAATGGTTAAGGTTAGGAAAATAAACCTGAATAGGTTATATAAAATAAAGAAATAAGTAAAATAAGGAAAGGTTAAGATTAGGAAAGTAAAATGAGATAGGTTGTATAAAATAAAGGGATATAAAAAAATGAACGTAAGATAAGGGATGGGGTTAGGGAAGTAAACTGGGAAGGGTTTATGTAAGAAAATTTGAAATTAGGGTTAGGTTAAAATACTAAGAGGTCGTGAATAGCATCAAATATGCCTTGTCCAAGGTTTAAAAAGAAAAAAAAAAAAAAAAAAAAAAAAAGAAATATCAAAACAATATAAGAAAAATTAAAAGAAAAATTAAAAAAGGTGGATGGAGGAGGGGCTCGGTTGGGGTCAGGCACCTAAAACTGGAATGCAAAATTCAAAATGAAGGGTATAAAAGGGATAATAAAAGCTAATCATGGTTAAAATTGTTAAAATCTTGAAGTCGAAATAGTAAGTTGGTCCCCAAGGCACTGGCAAGGGTTAGGTTTGGGTTAAAACGCAACACCCAGGATGGGTGCTGCGAGGGCACGGGCACAGGGGGACCACTGGTGTGAATAAAAACACTTTAAAAAAACTCCTTAAAAAACCAGGTTCGGTTAAAAAAAATTTTGACCGGGCTGTTAAAGGGAGGGGGGGGTGTTTTGATATTAAAAGGAGGTTAAAAGAACCACTGCAAAGGAAGGACAGCGGGAATTTAAAACTTTGAATAAAAGGTCAACTCCACAACAACTCCGTTGTCTCTCCCAGAAGATTATAAACATTTAAATTAAAAATATTTTAAATAAATATATATAAAGAAACACAGTCGTGTGATAAATAAAATTATAAAAAGCCTGGTGTCCCCATATAAAATATTATAATCTTAAAACAATGTTATTTAAATTGAAAAATTAAATACTGTCTGCGTTACTTGCTCTTGAGGTTAAAAATATCCATACACATACCATTCAGGGTTAATAATAAGTGCTATGTTAAAAGTGCTTTAAGAAGTAAAAAAATAAGTAAATAAAAAAGTGCCACACAATAAATAACAATTTCAAATACATCATATAAATAAAACCAAACTGTTAGTAAAAAATGCATAAAACCAATGGCATGTGTATAGTTATGCTAAAATCTTGAGGAAAGTAATTCAATTCGTAAAAAAATAATAATAAATAAATATAGATTATATATTAGAGACAGACAAAAAATCCAATAAAATTCTTAAAATGTAAGTAAGACAGAATAAAAGTTGTAAAAGGACAACCAAGGCATCTTCAAAACATTTATTAAAATAAATAAAACCAAGGTATTGGGTAGGACCTCCTCTGTAGGAATAGATTAAAACCCCCGAAAGGGAAGAATAGTAAAAATGGAGAAAAAAAAGAAAGAATTAAAAATAAAGTAAATTAAATAATAAAAATTGTTTTACAATAAATAGTTATTAACCACAAACAATAAAAAGTCATTTAAAATAGAAAAAGATGGAAAAAGCAGGAAAGGAAAAGAAAAAGAAGAAGAAGAAGAAGAAGAAGAAGAAGAAGAAGAAGAAGAAGAAGAAAAAGAAGGGTCAGGTATAATGCGCTACAGAGGAGGTCCAGATAAAACCTGGGGAGAGAGAGGAGAGAGACCAGAGCAGTGGGAGGAAATATTTCTAAGAATACCCTGTAAAACTTGGGTTAAAAAGAGAAGTGGATCCATTTTAATATTTTTCATTTAGACCCGTAGGGTCTATGGTTTTTAAAAGATGGATCCACTTCCTCTCCGCTGCCCGACGCTGAGCCGTGGTCCAGGCCTTGTTACTCTCCAGGCCCATGCTTTGAACATTTTCAGAACCATGGAGTTTAAAATGTGCATATAAAACAGTTGTGCCATCGCCCTTATTTAAAACATACTGGTGTTGTTTAATTCTTAAGTATAGTGCATTTCTTGTCTCCCCCACATACAGTTTGTGGCAGGCCCCGCACCTAATTGCATAAACCACATTGATGGTTGTGTGCTGCAGGGCCTGCCCCGGATTAAAACCAACTCTGCTGTAAGGGTTAAAAATGTGGGGAAGACTCATAAAACCAACATCCGAGCCTCGAAGCGCTTCCCTAGGGTCATTATTCTTGTTTAGGTTTGTGTGAATTAAAATGTCTTTCAGATTTTTATTCCTCCTGTAGGCGGAGATCATACGGCAGTTCCTCAGGACGTCACAACCAACCCCCGCCCCCTGGAAATTCGCTCTGATAGTTGGTAAAAAATTCCTAAGATTTTCTGAGTATGTAATGACCAGGGGTACGAGGGCGGAATTGGGCGCCTGGATGATGGTTTTGGTTTTCTTTGTAAACTTGCCGATGACCTCCGCCTTTATACCTCTAAGGAAGCGCCTCGAGTAACCCCTCAACCTCATCGCACCAAAAAGTGTACTAGTGGCCTCCTCCACATGCTCCGGGAAGGTGCAAATCCTGTGGAAGCGTATCAGCTGGGACTTAATGAGGCCTCTGTACGTGTGTTTGGGGTGATAGCTGGTCTTATGGAGAAGTGCATGGCGGTCGGTGTCCTTGAAATAAACTTTGGTGGCTAGTGTTTTGGTCCGGTCGTACGAGGTGCGGAAGAAGACCTGTGTGTCCAGGAACTCCACTGTAACGGGATGTAGGTTATGTTTGAGTTTTATTTTAGGGTGATGCGAGTTGAGGATGTCCAGAAAAGTCAAAAAGGTCTGTTCGGTTGTTGTCCCAAAGGCCGAAGATGTCGTCCAAGTACCGGAAGTAAAGCAGAGGTTTGATGGTGAGTTTGTGGAAAGCTGCTTCCTCCCAATGGGCCAGGTAGATGTCTGCGTAATGATGGAGAATACTTCCGGCCCGCATAGCACACCCACAAAGCTGGAGATAGTGTTTATTGTTAAAGGTGAAGTCATTTCTGGTAAGTGTGAGATGGAGTAACTGTAAAATTTGGCTGTCAGGTCTGGATGGGTCTGGGTGTTTATCAAAAATGTGTTTTATTGCAGCGAGGCCAAGTGGTGTTTCTATGTTAGTGTATAATGAGTCTATGTCTATTGAAAAAAGGAGTGTGTGACCGGGTACCTGGAGGTTTTTTATTTTATTAACAAATTCATATGTATCTTGGATATAGCTAGGGTGAAGTTTAGAAAGTGGGTTAATGAAATGGTCTATGAATTCTGTGATGTTGTATGATTCTGATCCGCAGTCACTTACTATTGGTCTGCCGACCGGAACAACAAAGGGGACCGTCCAAGTCACAGGAGGCTTGTGGATTTTAGGGAGGAGGTAAAAGAGGCGAGGCCTGGGCTCATCCGGCCCGTCCAGGTATTTCTTCTGTTTAAAGTTAATGTATTTGTTTTGATAAAGGTTGTCTGTAATGTCCTTGATAAGTGTTTGTGTTTCTAACTGTAATGGGTGAGTGAGTGGTTTGTAATATGTGTTGTTATTTAATTGTCTGTTGGCTCTACAAATGTAGTTGTTTTTATCCTGTATGACTATTTGGCCCCTTTGTCTGCTGGTTTTATGACTATGTATTTGTTATTACCCAATGTTTTAATAATGTCTTTGTGTTCCTGACTAATGTTGGGTGTTTTGTGTGGTAAGGGGCGCCAATGTGTGAGTGCTTGGTTGTTTTTATTGATTAATTGTGCAATTTGTGGTGTTAATGTGTCTATGTGTGGTTCCCAGTAGGACGGCCCGGTAAAGAGCACAGGCTCCCGCCTCTGCGTTCCCTGAAAATGGTCCAGAAGTTTCAGCCTCCTGTGAAAGGTATGTAAGTCCCCCCTGAGCTCCGGCCGGGTGGGAGGTTTTGGTGTTGGGATAAAGGTGAGTCCCTTTTCCAGTATCTCCAGCTGTGTGGGCGTAAGGGAGAAAACAGCAGAAAGATTTGTTATGTTAGAGTGAATGGGGGTTGTATTATGACAGTTTGTCCCCCTTAGTAGTTTAATTGTTGTTTCCAATACTTGAACAACATCTCGGCCGTGTCTGCAGTCCAATGTATGTTGTCTCTGGCTGTTTGAAAAGAAGTGGATTAATTTCTGCAAGAAAGGTGTATTTTGAAGTTATTGTTTCATTCAGAGTGGTTAGTAGTGCCTGTTGGCGTCTGTTCAACCTGGTGGAGAAGTTTATTACAGGGATGTAAATGGTGGCGTTAGGGAAGGTAGTATGACCAGTTTTTCCACCTCTGCTGTAGCTGTTTAAGTATGGTAGTCTGTTCGTGTTCTGATAGGCAGTTGTTGAGCCAAAAGAGAGTATGACATGTTGTGTGTCTGTTTGTGGCTGTAGTTTCTTTAAAATGGCTGTTATGTGATGGAAAGTTGCTCCGGGGTAACTGTCAACCTGTATGTCTGGATCTGTGAAAGATGGAATACGTGAGAGGTTGGAGTCCCCAACAAAGAGTGCGACTTCCGCACCTCCAACGACCAGTCCTGTATTTTTTCAAAGCGTGAAGTGCGTGGTGTGGTTCCGGGCGCCCTGGGGAGCCAGGTGTTGCCGCAGAAACCCTGTTTGGGATGGAGGTGGATAACTCAGATGTTTGGGTTGTAATCAGCTTTACGCTTTTCATTTTTCCCTTTCTCATCATTGTTGTTTTGGTATCCACCTCAGTGATTGGGTTTCCCCCACAGGGTTCTGCAGCCAACAGCTCTGGCTCCCTCTGTTGTTTGTGAGATGTAATGGACTCTGTGGGTGAAAAAGAACCAAAGTGTTGTTTTTTCATACGGCGAGGTGTAAGGGTTTAACTGAAGCAAATGCCATGTATCGGTGCATGCACCGCATGCGGTGAAATTAGCAAGATACGTCAATGCGATTGGAGCCAGCTGGTGGCCAGATTTGGACGAGACTGGAACCACATGGTGTTTGTGTGTGTAGCCATTCTGGCATTGTAAAGCAATCTTCGCAATGAGTGTGTTTCTGACACTTTGAAATAATCTGTTGGATGCTGTTCCGCTGGCAGCATATATGCCGCATTCGCTACGGAATCCAACAGCTAGTTTCAAAGTGTGAAAATGTGTTTCATTGTAAAGCCGGATTCGCAATGTCATCTAGCAATGCCGGCTTCGCAAGGAGTGTGTTTCTGACACTTTGAAATAATCTGTTGGATGCTGTTCCGCTGGCAGCATATATGCCGCATTCGCTACGGAATCCAACAGCTAGTTTCAAAGTGTGAAAATGTGTTTCATTGTAAAGCCGGATTCGTAAATGTCATCCGCGCAGCCGGCCGCGAGAGGTGTGTTTTTGACACTTTGAAAATGTACGTCAACCTGGGAACTAGGTAAGGGGTGATAGCCACGATCATCAAGTGATGATCCTCAAACGTGTGTTGGCCGGCCTCGCAATTTCACGTTGCCATTGTAAAGCCGGTCTCGCAATTTCACTTCGCCATTGTAAAGCCGGCCTAGCAATTTCACTTCGCCATTGTAAAGCCGGCCTAGCAATTTCACTTCGCCATTGTAAAGCCGGCCTCGCAATTTCACTTCGCCATTGTAAAGCCGGCCTCGCAATTTCACCTCGCCATTGCAAAGCCGGCCTCGCAATTTCACCTCGCCATTGTAAAGCCGGCCTCGCAATTTCACTTCGCCATTGTAAAGCCGGCCTCGCAATTTCCCGCCATCATTGTAAAGCCGGCCTCGCAATTTCACCGCCCAGTTATAAAGCCGCTGTGCAATTTCACTCGCCATTGTAAAGCCCGCTCCGCAATTTCACATTGTAAAGCCGGCCTAGCAATTTCACTTCGCCATTGCAAAGCCGGTCTCGCAATTTTGAAATGGTATACCAGGGGCACGAAAATATTTCGTGCCGGGTTAAGTGTGGCCATAGCGGGGGGGCTTAAGTGTGGGTTCCCGGGACCGACCGGAGGTCAAGGTGCGCTGAGGTGGGCCCTTTTTCCTGAATGTATACCCGGGGAGGTTAGGGTTAGGGTTAGGGGAGATATAAAGGAAGTCTCGGCGCCGAAGGCGTCGAGGCTTCCGGCACAAACTACACCCGGAGGTCCAGATCCCCGGCCCAATCACCGGATCCCAGGCAGGTCCCCACCCCACTCTCACCCCATCAAGGACAGCTGAAGGAGACTGGATGACAAATAGAGGTAAGTCAGTTTGGGCCCTACCGGAGGGAATGGACAAGGGAGGAGAGAGAGAGGGAAAAGAGAGGGGGGAGAGGGAGAAGAGGGAAGAGGAAGATATATATATATATACATACATATATAAACACCCATACATACATACATACATACACACACACATATCCATACATATACATAGATACATACTACATACATATACACATATACAATATATACAAAAAAACACACACACACACATACATAATGGAGAAAAAAGAAAAGAGGTGGAGAAAGAAAGAGAGGGAAGAGAAAAATGAAAAAAAAAAAAAAAGAAAAAAAAAGAGAGAGAAAAAAAGAGAGAAAGAAAAAAGAAGAGAAAGAAATGAGAGAAAGAAAGAAAAAAAAAAGAGAAAAAATATAGAAAAAACTGAATTCAAATTAGAAACTAAGAAAATAAGATTAAAGTTAGAGAATAAAGGACCGAAATAGGACAGGGGAGAGAAAGGGGAAACTAGGTTAAGATTAGAGACAAGGGAACTAGGTTAGGATAGGAAAGAAGAAACTAAGCTAGGGTTAAAAGATAAGAAACTGGGTTAAGGTTAGAGGCTAAAAGACTTTTAAGATTAAGAAAATAGGAGTCAAGGGTTGGAATTAGAAATAAAACAGAGGTTAAGGTTAAAAAAATGTTAAGGTTAAGGGATTAAGAGAGAAAATGAGATTGAGAGTAAGATTAGAAATAGAACAGGTTAGAAACTAAAGGTTAGGGTTAGGAAAATCGAGAATTTAGGTTAGAGATAGTAAAAACATGAGGTTAAGGTAAAGAGAATAACTGGATTAGGGTTAGGTTAGAATAAAAAGACAAGGTTAAGGTTAGAAGCTAGAGAGGGTTAAAGTTAGAAATAGAAGTCTGGGTTAGGATTAGGAATAAGAAAACGTTAGGTTTAGGAATTAGAAATAACTGGGTTAGGTAGAAAAAACTGGGTTAGAAATGAAGAAAAGAGACAGGGTTAAGGTTAAAAACTAGAGACAGGGTTAAGGTTAGGGTTAGGGTTAGGGTTTGGGTTAGGAGTTAGGTAAGGGTGATAGCCACGATCATCAAGTGATGATCCTCAAACGTGTGTTAGCCCGGCCTGCAATTTCACGTTGCCATTGTAAAGCCGGTCGCAATTTCACGTTGCCATTGTAAAGCCGGCATTTCTGCGCAATTTCCCGCCATTTTAAAGCCGGCCTAGCAATTTCACTTCGCCATTGTAAAGCGGCCTGCCCAATTTCCACCGCCATTGTAAAGCCGGCCTCGCAATTTCCGCCAGCCATTGTAAAGCCCGGCCCCGCAATTTCAGCCACATTCGCTATGCAAAGCCGGCCTCGCAATTTCACCCACGCCATTGCTAAAGCCGGCCCAGCAATTTCACTTCGCCATTGTAAAGCCGGCTCCGCAATTTCCATCGCCATTGTAAAGCCGGCCCTAGCAATTTCACTTCGCCATTGCAAAGCCCGGTCTCATCAATATTGAAATGGTATACCAGGGCACGAAAATGTTTCCGTGCCGGGTTAAATGTGTGTGCCATAGCGGGGGCTTAAGTGTGGGTTCCGGGACCGACCGGAGGTCAAGGTGCGCTGAGGTGGGCCCTTTTTCCTGAATGTATACCCGGGGGGGTTAGGGTTAGGGTTAGGGTTAGGGTTAGGGGAGATATAAAGGAAGTCTCGGCCCGAAGGGCGCCGGGGGCTCCGGCAATAACACCCGGAGGTCCAGATCCCCGGCCCAATCCGGATCCCAGGCAGGTCCCCACCCCACTCTCACCCCATCAAGGACAGCTGAAGGAGACTGGATGACAAATAGAGGTAAGTTACGTTTAGGTCCTACCGGGAGGGAATGGACAAGGGGGAGAGAGAGAAGAAAAAGGAAAAGAGAGGAGGGAGAGAGGGAGAAGAGGGAAGAGGAAGATATATATATATACATACATATATAAACACCCATACATACATACATACATACACACACACATATCCATACATATACATAGATACATACATACATACATACATACACCCATACACACATATATACATACACACACATACATACACACACACACATACATATGGAGAAAAAAGAAAGGGAGGTGGAGAAAAGAAAGAGGGAAGAAAGAGAGGGGGAGAGAAAGAAAAATGAAAGAAAAAAAGAGAGGGGGGAAAAAAGTGAGAGAAAGAGAAAGCAAGAAAGAGAGAGAGAGAGAAAGAGATATAGAAAGAAACTGAATTCAAATTAGAAACTAAGAAACTAAGATTAAAGTTAGAGAATAAAGGACCGAAATAGGACAGGAGAGAAAGGGGAAACTAGGTTAAGATTAGAGACAAGGGAACTAGGTTAGGATAGGAAAGAAGAAACTAAGCTAGGGTTAAAAGATAAGAAACTGGGTTAAGGTTAGAGGCTAAAAGACTGAAGTTAAGATTAGAAAATAGAGGTCTAGGGTTGGAATTAGAAATAAAAAGACTGAGGTTAAGGTTAGAGAAAAGAAAACTGGGTTAGGGTTAGGAAAGAAGAAACTGAGTTAAGAGTGAAAGACAAGAGACAGGATTAAGGTTAGAGGCTGGGAGAGGGTTAAGGTTAGAAGATGGAAGTCTAGGGTTAGGATTAGGAATAAGAAGACTGAGGTTAAGGTTAGAGAATAGAAAACTGGGTTAGGGTTAGGAAAGAAGAAACTGAGTTAGGAATGAAGGAAAAGAGACAGGGTTAAGGTTAGAGGCTGGGAGAGGGTTAAGGTTAGAAGATAGAAGTCTAGGGTTAGGATTAGGAATAAGAAGACTGAGGTTAAGGTTAGAGAATAGAAAACTGGGTTAGGGTTAGAAAAGAAGAAACTGAGTTAGGAATGAAGGACAAGAGACAGGGTTAAGGTTAGAGGCTGGGAGAGGGTTAGGGTTAGGGTTAGGGTTAGGGTTAGGGTTAGGTAAGGGGGTGATAGCCACGATCATCAAGTGATGATCCTCAAACGTGTGTTGGCCGGCCTCGCAATTTCACGTTGCCATTGTAAAGCCGGTCTCGCAATTTCACGTTGCCATTGTAAAGCCGGCCTCGCAATTTCACTTCGCCATTGTAAAGCCGGCCTAGCAATTTCACTTCGCCATTGTAAAGCCGGCCTAGCAATTTCACTTCGCCATTGTAAAGCCGGCCTCGCAATTTCACTTCGCCATTGTAAAGCCGGCCTCGCAATTTCACCTCGCCATTGCAAAGCCGGCCTCGCAATTTCACTTCGCCATTGTAAAGCCGGCCTCGCAATTTCACTTCGCCATTGTAAAGCCGGCCTCGCAATTTCACTTCGCCATTGTAAAGCCGGCCCAGCAATTTCACTTCGCCATTGTAAAGCCGGCCTCGCAATTTCACTTCGCCATTGTAAAGCCGGCCTAGCAATTTCACTTCGCCATTGCAAAGCCGGTCTCGCAATATTGAAATGGTATACCAGGGGCACGAAAATATTTCGTGCCGGGTTAAGTGTGGCCATAGCGGGGGGGCTTAAGTGTGGGTTCCCGGGACCGACCGGAGGTCAAGGTGCGCTGAGGTGGGCCCTTTTTCCTGAATGTATACCCGGGGAGGTTAGCCCCTTTCTGTGGGCCGATGGGTGGCTCCCCCTGGGTGGGCCTTGTAAAGTCGGCTTCGCAATGCCACCTATCCAAGCCGGCATTGTAAGGCCAGCTTTGCAAATAACGACAGTTGGGTTTAGGCACCACTGTGCTAGAATGGTTAAGTTTAGGTAAGGGGGTTGTGGGGTAACAGCCCTCACCTGTGGGTGCTAGTCTGGCATCTCCTAGCAGGTGGTTGGCACTGTAAATAATGACAGTTGTGCTTACGCACCACTGTGCTAGAATGGTTAAGGTTAGGGATAAGGGATGAAATGGGATGTTGGTACGGGTAACAATCTCTGCAATGGTAACAGCCCACACATACAGGTAGGGTCCTTTGGTGTTTCTAACCTTCACAATAAACTTGCTGTTCTTTCATGATAAAAAGAACCAAAGTGTTGTTTTTTCATACGGCGAGGTGTAAGGGTTTAACTGAAGCAAATGCCATGTATCGGTGCATGCACCGCATGCGGTGAAATTAGCAAGATACGTCAATGCGATTGGAGCCAGCTGGTGGCCAGATTTGGACGAGACTGGAACCACATGGTGTTTGTGTGTGTAGCCATTCTGGCATTGTAAAGCAATCTTCGCAATGAGTGTGTTTCTGACACTTTGAAATAATCTGTTGGATGCTGTTCCGCTGGCAGCATATATGCCGCATTCGCTACGGAATCCAACAGCTAGTTTCAAAGTGTGAAAATGTGTTTCATTGTAAAGCCGGATTCGCAATGTCATCTAGCAATGCCGGCTTCGCAAGGAGTGTGTTTCTGACACTTTGAAATAATCTGTTGGATGCTGTTCCGCTGGCAGCATATATGCCGCATTCGCTACGGAATCCAACAGCTAGTTTCAAAGTGTGAAAATGTGTTTCATTGTAAAGCCGGATTCGCAATGTCATCTAGCAATGCCGGCTTCGCAAGGAGTGTGTTTTTGACACTTTGAAAATGTACGTCAACCTGGGAACTAGGTAAGGGGGTGATAGCCACGATCATCAAGTGATGATCCTCAAACGTGTGTTGGCCGGCCTCGCAATTTCACGTTGCCATTGTAAAGCCGGTCTCGCAATTTCACGTTGCCATTGTAAAGCCGGCCTCGCAATTTCACTTCGCCATTGTAAAGCCGGGCCTACCCAATTTCACGCCCGCCATTGTAAAGCCGGCCTAGCAATTTCACGCCATTGTAAAGCCGGCCTCGCAATTTCCTTCCGCCATTGTAAAGCCGGCCTCGCAATTTCACCTCGCCATTGCAAAGCCGGCCTCGCAATTTCACTTCGCCATTGTAAAGCCGGCCTCGCAATTTCCGCCATTGTAAAGCCGGCACCTCATGATTTCGTCGCCATTGTAAAGCCGGCCCAGCAATTTCACTTCGCCATTGTAAAGCCGGCCTCGCAATTTCACTTCGCCATTGTAAAGCCGGCCTAGCAATTTCACTTCGCCATTGCAAAGCCGGTCTCGCAATATTGAAATGGTATACCAGGGGCACGAAAATATTTCGTGCCGGGTTAAGTGTGGCCATAGCGGGGGGGCTTAAGTGTGGGTTCCCGGGACCGACCGGAGGTCAAGGTGCGCTGAGGTGGGCCCTTTTTCCTGAATGTATACCCGGGGAGGTTAGGGTTAGGGTTAGGGTTAGGGTTAGGGGAGATATAAAGGAAGTCTCGGCGCCGAAGGCGTCGAGGCTTCCGGCACAAACTACACCCGGAGGTCCAGATCCCCGGCCCAATCACCGGATCCCAGGCAGGTCCCCACCCCACTCTCACCCCATCAAGGACAGCTGAAGGAGACTGGATGACAAATAGAGGTAAGTCAGTTTAGGTCCTACCGGAGGGAATGGACAAGGGAGGAGAGAAGAGGGAAAAGAGAGGAGGGGAGAGGGAGAAGAGGGAAGAGGAAGATATATATATATACATACATATATAAACACCCATACATACATACATACATACACACACACATATCCATACATATACATAGATACATACATACATACATACATACACCCATACACACATATATACATACACACACATACATACACACACACACATACATATGGAGAAAAAAGAAAGGGAGGTGGAGAAAAGAAAGAGGGAAGAAAGAGAGGGGGAGAGAAAGAAAAATGAAAGAAAAAAAGAGAGGGGGGAAAAAAGTGAGAGAAAGAGAAAGCAAGAAAGAGAGAGAGAGAGAAAGAGATATAGAAAGAAACTGAATTCAAATTAGAAACTAAGAAACTAAGATTAAAGTTAGAGAATAAAGGACCGAAATAGGACAGGAGAGAAAGGGGAAACTAGGTTAAGATTAGAGACAAGGGAACTAGGTTAGGATAGGAAAGAAGAAACTAAGCTAGGGTTAAAAGATAAGAAACTGGGTTAAGGTTAGAGGCTAAAAGACTGAAGTTAAGATTAGAAAATAGAGGTCTAGGGTTGGAATTAGAAATAAAAAGACTGAGGTTAAGGTTAGAGAAAAGAAAACTGGGTTAGGGTTAGGAAAGAAGAAACTGAGTTAAGAGTGAAAGACAAGAGACAGGATTAAGGTTAGAGGCTGGGAGAGGGTTAAGGTTAGAAGATGGAAGTCTAGGGTTAGGATTAGGAATAAGAAGACTGAGGTTAAGGTTAGAGAATAGAAAACTGGGTTAGGGTTAGGAAAGAAGAAACTGAGTTAGGAATGAAGGAAAAGAGACAGGGTTAAGGTTAGAGGCTGGGAGAGGGTTAAGGTTAGAAGATAGAAGTCTAGGGTTAGGATTAGGAATAAGAAGACTGAGGTTAAGGTTAGAGAATAGAAAACTGGGTTAGGGTTAGAAAAGAAGAAACTGAGTTAGGAATGAAGGACAAGAGACAGGGTTAAGGTTAGAGGCTGGGAGAGGGTTAGGGTTAGGGTTAGGGTTAGGGTAAGGTGATTAGCCACGATCATCAAGTGATGATCCTCAAACGTGTGTTAGCGGGTTAGGTTAGGGTTAGGGGTTAGGGTTAGGGTTAGGGGGTTAGGGTTAGGTAAGGGGTGATAGCCACGATCATCAAGTGATGATCCTCAAACGTGTGTTGGCCGGCCTGCACAATTTCCGCCCGCCATTGTAAAGCCGGCCTGCAATTCGCGTTACCATTGTAAAGCCGGCCTCGCAATTTCACCCGCCATTGTAAAGCCGGCCCTCGCAATTTCCCGCTGCCATTGTAAAGCCGGCCCCGCAATTTCCATTCGCCATTGTAAAGCCGGCCCCGCAATTTCCCTTTGCCATTGTAAAGCCGGCCACCTTATTCGCCATTGTAAAGCCGGCCTCGCAATCGCCGCCATTGTAAAGCCGGCCTCGCCAATTTTCCGCCTGCATTGTAAAGCCGGCCCCGAATTTCACTTTGCCATTGTAAAGCCGGCCTCGCAATTTCACCGCCATTGTAAAGCCGGCCTCGCAATTTCCGCTGCCATTGTAAAGCCGGCCCCACAATTTCACGTCGCCATTGTAAAGCCGACCATTTCCAGCATTGTAAAGCCGCCCCGCCAGATTCTCATCCCTTGCCATTGTAAAGCCGGCCTCACAATTTCGCCATGCTGTAAAGCCGGCCTGCATTTCCTTGCCATTGTAAAGCCGGCCTCGCAATTTCATTCGCCATTGCAAAGCCGGTCGCAATATTGAAATGGTATACCAGGGGACGCGAAAATATTCCGTGCCGGGTTAAGAATGGCCATAGCGGGGGCTTAAGTGTGGGTTCCCGGGACCGACCCGGGAGGTCAAGGTGCGCTGAGGTGGGCCCTTTTTCCTGAATGTATACCCGGGGAGGTTAGCCCCTTTCTGTGGGCCGATGGGTGGCTCCCCTGGGTGGGCCTTGTAAAGTCGCCCATGAATGCCACCTATCCAAGCCGGCATTGTAAGGCCAGCTTTGCAAATAACGACAGTTGGGTTTAGGCACCACTGTGCTAGAATGGTTAAGTTTAGGTAAGGGGGTTGTGGGGTAACAGCCCTCACCTGTGGGTGCTAGTCTGGCATCTCCTAGCAGGTGGTTGGCACTGTGAAGCCAGCATTGAAATAACAGTTGTGCTTACGCACCACTGTGCTAGAATGGTTAAGGTTAGGGATAAGGGATGAAATGGGATGTTGAGTACGGGTAACAATCTCTGCAATGGTAACAGCCCACACATACAGGTAGGGTCCTTTGGTGTTTTGAACCTTCACAATAAACTTGCTGTTCTTTCATATATAAAAGAACCAAAGTGTTGTTTTTCATCGGCGAGGTGTAAGGGTTTTAACTGAAGCAAATGCCATGTATCGGTGCGGCACCGCATGTCGGTGAAATTAGCAAGATACGTCAATGCGATTGGAGCCAGCTGGTGGCCAGATTTGGACGAAGACTGGAACCACATGGTGTGTTTTGTGTCTAGCCATTCTGGCATTGTAAAGCCATCTTCGCAATGAGTGTGTTTCTGACACTTTGAAATAATCTGTTGGATGCTGTTCCGCTGGCAGCATATATGCCGCATCGCTACGGAATCCAACAGCTGATTTCAAAGTGTGAAAATGTGTTCATTGTAAAGCCGGATTCGCAATGTCATCTAGCAATGCCGGCCGCCAAGAAGTGTGTTTTGACACTTTGAAAATGTACGTCAACCTGGGAACTGGTAAGGGGTGATAGCCACCGATCATCAAGTGATGATCCTCAAACGTGTGTTGGCGGCCCTAATTTCACTTGCCATTGTAAAGCCGGCTAGTTCCGCTTTGCCATTGTAAAGCCGGCCTGCATATTTACCGCCATTGTAAAGCCGGCCTAGCAATTTCCCTTTGCCATTGTAAAGCCGGCCACGCATATTTCCGCTCGCCATTGTAAAGCCCGGCCCGAATTTCCACTTTGCCATTGTAAAGCCCGGCCCTGAATTTTGATTACCTTTGTAAAGCCGGCCCGCATAATGTCCGCCGCCATTGTAAAGCGGCCTCGCATTTCACTACGCCATTGTAAAGCCGGCCTAGCAATTTCGCTTTGCCATTGTAAAGCCGGCCCCGCATAATTTAACCGCCGTTGTACAGCCGGCCTGCAATTTCACTTTGCCATTTAGCCGCCTGTAATTTCACTCGCATTGTAAACCCGCTCGCATTTTTTGCCTTGTAAAGCCGTTTTCATTCCCGCCATTGTAAAACCCGACCTCGCTAATACTGCATTGTAAAGCCGGCCTCACAATTTCACTCGTTGTAAAGCCGGCCATGATTTGTTGCCATTGTAAAGCCGCCTCGCATTTCATCGCCATTGCAAAGCCGGCCCGTAATATTGAAATGGTATACCAGGGACGCGAAAATATTTCGTGCGGGTTAAGAATTGGCCATAGCGGGGGCTTAAGTGTGGGTTCCCGGGACCGGGAGGTCAAAGGTGCGCTGAGGTGGGCTCTTTTCCTGAATGTATACCGGGGAGGTTAGCCCCTTTCTGTGGGCCGATGGGTGGCTCCCCTGGGTGGGGCCTTGTAAAGTTGGCCGCCAATGCCACCTATCCAGCGGCATTGTTAGGCCAGCTTTGCAAATAACGACAGTTGGGTTTAGAGCACCACTGTGCTAGAATGGTTAAGTTTAGGTAAGGGGTTGGGGGGTAACAGCCCTCACCTGTAGGTGCTAGTCTGGTATCTCCTAGCAGGTGGTTGGCACTGTGAAGCCAGCATTGCAAATAATGACAGTTGTAATTACGCACCACTGTGCTAGAATGGGTTAAGGTTAGGGATAATGGGATGAAATGGGATGTTGGGTACGGGTAACAATCTCTGCAATGGTAACAGCCCACACATACAGGTAGGGTCCTTTGGTGTTTTGAACCTTCACAATAAACTTCGCTGTTCTTTCATGATAAAAGAACCAAAGTGTTGTTTTTCATAGCGGGAGGTGGGTTTTAACTGAAGCAAATGCCATGTATCGGTGCATGCACGCCGTCGCGGTGAAATTAGCAAGATCCGTCAATGCGATTGGAGCCAGCTGGTGGCCAGATTTGGACCGAGACTGGAACCACATGGTGTGTGTGTCTAGCCATTCTGGCATTGTAAAGCCAGCTTTGCTGAAGTGTGTTTCTGACACTTTGAAATAATCTGTTGGATGCTGTTCCGCTGGCAGCATATATGCCGCCATTCACCTCGGGGATCCACAGCTAATTTCCAAAGTGTTGAAAATGTTTTCATTGTAAAGCCCGGTTCGCAATGTCATCTAGCAATGCCGCCGCGAAGGTAGTGTTTTTTGACACTTTGAAAATGTCGTCAACCTGGGAACTAGGTAAGGGGTGATAGCCCGATCATCATAATGATGATCCTCAAGCGTATTGTTGCGGCCTCGCCGGAATTTCCGCTAGCCATTGTAAAGCCCGGCCTAGCGATTCAATTCCGGCCATTGTAAAGACGCCCGCAATTTCACGTTGCCATTGTAAAGCCGGCCCTAATTTCCGCTTGCCATTGTAAAGCCGGCTTCCCAATTTCACATCGCCATTGTAAAGCCGGACCTCGCAATTTGCCGCCATTGTTAAAGCCGGCTTACCCGCAATTTCGCGTCGCCATTGTAAAGCCGACCATGCATTTCGCCTTTGCCATTGTAAAGCCGGCCCCGCATGCATTTTACAATTACGCCATTGTAAAAGCCGACTCGCCAATTTCACTTTGCCATTGTTAAAGCCGGCTACCATGCATTTCCTGCCCAGCCATTTGCCAGGCCGGCCTGCATAATATTGAGAATGGTATACACAGGGGACCGAAAATTTTTCGTGCCGGGTTAAAATATTGGCCATAGCGGGGGCTTAAGTGTGGGTTCCGGGACCGACCGGAGGTCAAGGTGCGCTGAGGTGGGCTCTTTTTCCTGAATGTATACCGGGGAGGTTAGCCCCCTTTCTGTGGGCCGATGGGTGGCTCCCCTGGGTGGGCGCTTGTAAAGTTGGCTTCGCCAATGCCACCTATCCAAGCCGGCATTGTAAGGCCAGCTTTTGCAAATAACGACATTTGGGTTTAGGCACCACTGTGCTAGAATGGTTAAGTTTAGGTTAGGGGGTTGGGGGTAACAGCCCTCACCTGTAGGTGCTAGTCTGGGTATCTCCTAGCAGGTGGTTGGCACTGTGAAGCCAGCATTGCAGAATAATGACAGTTGTGCTTACGCACCACTGTGCTAGAATGGTTAAGGTTAGGGATAAGGGATGAAATGGGATGTTGGTACGGGTTAACAATCTCTCGCAATGGTAACAGGCGCCTCATACAGGTAGGGTCCTTTGGTGTTTTTGAACCTTCACAATAAACTTGCTGTTCTTTCATGATAAAAGAACCAAAGTTGTTGTTTTTCATGCAGTGGCCGTAAGGGTTTAACTGAAACAAATGCCATGTATCGGTGCATGCACCGCGTGCGGTGAAATTAACCAAGATCACGTCAATGCGATTGGAGCCAGCTGGTGGCCAGATTTAGACGAGACCTGGAACCACATGGTGTGTGTTTGTCTCGCCATTCTGGCATTGTAAAGCCAGCTTTGCAATGAGTGTGTTTCTGACACTTTGAAATAATCTGTTGGATGCTGTTCATTGCAGCATATATGCGCGTGGCTACGGATCCAACAGCTAATTTCAAAGTGTGAAAATGTGTTCATTAGTCGAAGCCGGTTCGCAATGTCATCTAGCAATGCCGGCCACGAGGATGTGTTTTTGACACTTTGAAAATGTACGCTCAACCCGGGAACTAGGTAAGGGTGATATACGATCATCAAGTGATGATCCTCAAGCGTGTGTTACCGGCCCGCGCAATTTCACTTAGCCATTGTAAAGCCGGCCTAATTTCCCCTGTATAAGCCCCCTTTCGTAATTTCCCGTTGCCATTGTAAAGCCACGGCCTACTCGCATTCGTTGCCATTTAATAGCCCTACCGCGATTTCCATGCCTGCATTGTAAAGCCGCCTGATTTCAGCGTCCATTGTAAAGCCCGGCCTCGTAATTTGTCGCCATTGTAAAAGCCCGCCTCCCATGAATTTCGGCTTTGCCATTTGTAAGGCCCGACCTCGCATTTAGTGTGCAGCCATTGTAAAGCCCGACCGCCATATTTCACTTTGCCATTGATAAAGCCGGTACCGTCAATTTCGCCTCGCCATTTCCAAAGCGGTCCTAATGTTGAAATGGTATACCAGGGGCCCAAAGTATGTTGGTGCGCGGGTTAAAGTGTAATACCATGCGGGGGCTTAAGTGTGGGTTCCCGGGACCGACCCGGAGGTTAAAGGTCGCGCTGAGGGTGGAGCTCTTTTTCCTGAATGTATACCGGAGGTTAGCCCTTTCTGTACGATGGGTGGCTCCCCTGGGTGACCATGTAAAGTCGCTTCCCATGATACCACCTGTCAAGCCCGGCTTGTAAAGGCCAACTTTACCAAATAGCGACAAGTTGGGTTTTAGGCACCACTGTTATAGAATGGTTAAGTTTAGGTAAGGGGTTGGGGGTGCACCCCCTCACCTGTGGGTGCTAGTCTGGGTATCTCTAGCAGGTTGGTTGGCCTGTAGGGAAGTCAGCTTGCAAATAATGACCGTTGTTATACGGCACCACTGTGCTAGAATAGTTAAGGTTAGGGATAAAGGGATGAAATGGGATGTTGATGCCGGGTAACAATCTCTCTGCAATGGTAACCCCTACATACAGTGGGGTCCTCTGGTGTTTTGAACCTTCACAATAAACTTGCTGTATTCTTTCATGATAAAGAACCAAAGTGTTTGTTTTCATAGGTAGCGTAAGGAGTTTAACTGAAACAAATGCCACCCTGTATCAGTTGCATGCACACGCTCGCGTTAAATGTAGCAAGATCTCGTCAATGCGATTGGAGCCAGCTGGTGGCCAGATTTGGCGAGACTGGAACCACATGGTGTGTCAATGTGTCACAGCCATTCTGGCATTAATAAAGGCCAGCTTTGCAATGGGGAGTGTGTTTCTGACCTTTGAAAGGGTAATCTGTTGGATGCTGTTCGTGGCAGCATACCGTTAAGCTCCACCGAATCCAGCAGCTAATTTCAAAGTGTGAAAATGTTTCATTGTAAAGCCGGATTAAGCCAGTGTCATCTCCTGTCACTGCGGCCGCCAGGGGTGTGTTTTGACACGTTGAAAGTAATGCGTCAACCTGGGAACTAGGTAAAGGGGTG
>NW_024375748.1:48256-108256 GCF_010015445.1 Perca fluviatilis
CCCGCAAGCGCCGCGCTGCTAGGATGGCCGATTCTCCGCTCGGCGCGAACCTTCCATTGATGTCTGGATCGAGGCCCCACGACTTAAAAATGAGCGAGATAGCGTAAGGTTTGACCCCTCCCAAGACAAACCCCTTAGAATCTACACTTTTTCTTCAGCCTGTATTGTTGGGGATCAGATTGGAGCTCGACCCTAAAAAAAGGTGCTACGGTCCTGGTTCTGACATATGTTGTAAGCCCCTCGAGGGCTGTTCGGAACAGTTGGGCCCATGTCCCTAGCCCCTTGCGTCTCCTGAGTAATCCACCTTAAATGCAAAGGTCAAAGAGGTCAGGATTCCCACTTTTGGCCTATCCCTTTATAGTGTCTTTTGGCTGGTATTCGGCAGTGCAAGGTGCTAGAGACTCTGGACCTTGCCCTGAATCGGAGCCGTATCCACCGTATGACTTGGTAATTTTTTTGACCCTGTGGCCCCAAAGGAAAAGGCCCCAAAGTGAGGCCAAAGGTCATTTATGAAGGAGCAAAATCTGGAAGTCAATTAGATGGAAATCTGGAATGACTTTGTAGGCCCCCATTATTTTTGAACCCTTTGACTTAGAGTGACCCGCATGGCACCGCTATGCAGTGGGCAGAACGAGGGCTACGGGACAATGCGGACCGGCGCCTGTAACCCATTGCGAGAAAGGAGTTGGCCCCAGGGGCTCACCTGCTGGGGGGAGACATATGTGATAGAACTTTTTGAAAGCTTTCCAATGGTTCCCCTCCCACATCTCTGAGTGCTTTGGTCTGTGATTTATGACCCTTGAAAAAGGTAGCGGAATTGAACCTTTAACGCCCCCCTAGCTCCTGACTGGCAAAGGAGTAGAGCGTTGGTTCCAAGATGGCCGACTCCGGCTCGGCGGTAACCTTTCCGTCGATAGTCTGGATCGAGGCCCTACGTGATTTAAAATGAGCGAGATAGCGTTGTTTGACCCCTCCCAAGACAAATCCCCTTTAGAATCTACACTTTTCTTCAGCCTGTATTGTTGGGGATCAGATTGGAGCTCGACCCTCAAAAAAGGTGCTACGGTCCTGGTTCTGACATATGTTGTAAGGCTCCCCCGGAGGGCTGTTCGAACAGTTGGGCCCGTGTCCCTAGCCCCCTTACGCGCCCTGGAGTAATCCACCTTTAAAATGCAAAGGTCAAAAGGTCAGATTCCCCAACTTTGGCCTATCCCTTTATAGTGTCTTTTTGGCTGGTATTCGCAGTGCAAGGTGCTAGAGACTTGGAACTTGCTTTGAATCGAGCCGGTATCCAACCGTATGACTTGGTAATTTTTGGAAGCGGTGGCCCCAAAGGAAGGGCCCCAAAAGTGAGGCCAAAGGTCATTTATGAAGGAGCAAAATCTGGAAGTCAATTAGATGGAAATCTGGAATGACTTTAGGGCCCCCATTATTTTGAAGCCTTTGACTGTAGGAGTGACCCGCATGGGCACACTTGCGATGGGCAGAACGAGGCTGGGCTACGGACAATGCCGAGACCGCCTTGTAACCCATTGCAAGCAGTGAGTTGGCCCCCGAAGGCGCCACCCGGCGGGGGAGACATATGTGATAGAACCTTTGAAAGCTTTCCAATGGTGCCCCTCCCACATCTCTGAGTGCTTTGGTCTGTGATTTATGACCCTGAAAAGGTAAGGGAATTGAACCTTTAACGCCCCCTAGCTCCTGACTGCAAAGGAGTAGAGCGCTTATTCCAAGATGGCCGACTCGGCGCGAGACCTTCCGTCGATGTCTGGATCGAGGCCCCATGACTTTAAATGAGCAAGATAGCGTGTTTGACCCTCCCAAGACAACTCTTAGAATCTACACTTTTCTTCAGCCTGTATTGTTGGGGGATCAGATTGGAGCTCGACCCTAAAAAAAGGTGCTACGGTCCTGGTTCTGACATATGTTGTAAGGCTCCCTCGAGGGCTGTTCGGAACAGTTGGGCCCGCGGTCCCTAGCCTCATGCCTCTGGAGTAATCCACCTTTAAATGCAAAGGTCAAAAGGTCAGATTCCCAATTTTGGCCTTATCCCTTTATAGTGTCTTTGGGCTGGTATTCGGCAGTGCAAGGTGCTAGAGACTTGGAACTTGCTTTGAATCGGAGCCGGTATCCACCCTATGACTTGTTATTTTTTTGAACGTGTGGCCCCAAAGGAAGGGCGCTCCCAAATGTGATGCCAAAACATCAAAAAGGTCAACATCTGGAAGGCAATTAAATTAAAATTTGGATTTAATTTGGGCCCCCTTAACTTTGACAGGAAGGGGAGGAGCTTTAAATCAAACCTCCCCTGCTCGGGCTCGCGGGCCCTTTCCTCACCATCTTCGCTTGTGGCTCTACCATCCACGCTTCAAAAGTTGAAATTTCTCCCTTCCCCGCATTGATTTCCCAATGTGCTTAAATGGCCTTTTGTGTTCTGGAAGCCATTTTGATGAAATTTTCAAAAGTGATTTTTCCACCTCTGCTTCACATATGTTGTTCAGCTGCCTGAACTGTACCTTTGACCAAATTTTGGGTGGTCCTAACCCTGACCCTACCCTAACTGTGACATCATCAATTGCTTCCAGATTATCATTCCATAATTCCAAATTTCCACCTTGTACATTATCAATTTCATGGGTTTGAGCCCACATTTCTCCGCAACGACAACGCAGAAAGGTCATTGTAAGGCCGCTGTACTTCAGGACTTTGAGAGCAACGAGAATACGTATGCTTGGCCGCCTCCTGAGCAACTTTGGTCCCAAAGAAGGCAGTAGCTGGTAATGGCGCTGACATATGTTTGACAGCCGCCTCGGGCTACTCTGACAACGCCTCTTTTTGATGTACGCCTCGGAAAAAGATCAAAAGCCCACCACTCTATGATGCCAAAACCTGACCTATGTGATAGAGCTCTCTGAAATCTTTCCAACTGTGTATCTAGCACACACCAGGCTCCTTCCCCTTCAATTGATATGGCCTTCAATTTGGGGAAAAACCTCAACATTTGGCCCATAGCTCGACAGGAAGGTGGTGGAGCATTTGATTTGATGACCCACGGCTCAGCGCGGGCCCTTTAACGCCATGCCTGTACGCGGCTCTAAGACCAACGCTTCCTAAAGTTCCAAATTTTGCACCTTGCCAGCAATAGCCCATTGGCCTGCCCGCCTTCGGACCAATTTGGGGCAAAACAATGGGATAGAGACTTTATGCGGTTGAATGCTGTGGTCGACTGGTAAAGTGGGTCAATTTTGAGACTCTGAGTTATTAAACACATATTTAACACATCTGGTGAATATTTGACATTTAACAATGGTAATATATGGAAAAGAGACTGAGTGCAATTTATATGGAATGTGGAATGTAGTTTGTGGAATCTTGTATATTTGACATTTTACAATGGTAATATATATAAAAAATGGATTGAGTGTAATATATATGGAATGTAGAATTATGGAATGTGGAATGTAAAATGTGGAATCTGGTTAAAAATTGTATGATGGTGACCCCAATGGTCAATTATTAGGCCGATTCCAAGATTCCACATTTTGAATTCAAAAGTTGGAATCTTTGAAGGGAAAGTTGGAATTGCGAATTCCAAAATTCCACATTCCCAGTCTAATAGATGAAAAAAGTCTTGGAATGTTGGAATATCGACTTTTCCCATTCATTGTGTATGGCAAAACCCTACCCCCTAACCCTACCCTAACCCTAACCCTAACCCGCCAACACACGCTTGAGGATCATCACTTGATGATCGTGCTATCACCCCCTTTACCTAACCCTAACCCCTAACCCTAACCCTAACCCTAACCCTAACCCTAACCCGGGCTTTACAATGGCATACGTGAAATTGCGTAGGCCGGGCTTTACAATGGCAACGTGAAATTGCGAGGCCGGGCTTTACAATGGCGACGGAAATTGCGCGGCCGGCTTTACAATGGCGACAATGAAATTGCGTAGGCCGCCAACACACGCTTGAGGATCATCACTTGATGATCGTGGGCTACAAAACCCTTACCTAGTTCCCAGGTTGACGCACATTTTCAAGCGTGTAAAAACACACTCCTTGCGAAGCCGGCATTGCTAGATGACATTGCGTAATCCGGCTTTACAATGAAATACATTTTCACACTTTGAAATTAGCTGTGGATTCCGTAGCTAATGCGGCATATATGCTGCCAGGGGAACAGCATCCAACAGATTATTTCAAAGTGTCAGAAACACACTCATTGCAAAGCTGGCTTTACAATGCCAGAATGGCTAGACACACACACACCATGTGGTTCCAGTCTCGTCCAAATCTGGCCACCAGCTGGCTCCAATCGCATTGACGGATCTTGCTAATTTCACCGCATGCTGTGCATGCACCGATACATGGCATTTGCTTCAGTTAAACCCTTTAGCTGTCATGAAAAACAACACTTTGGTTCTTTTATCATGAAAGAACAGCAAGTTTATTGTGAAGGTTCAAAACACCAAAGGACCCTACCTGTATGTGTGGGCTGTTACCATTGCAGAGATTGTTACCCGCACCAACATCCCATTTCATCCCTTATCCCTAACCTTAACCATTCTAGCACAGTGGTGCGTAAGCAACAACTGTCATTATTTGCAATACTTGCTTCACAGTGCCAACCACCTGCTAGGAGATACCAGACTAGCACTCCACAGGTGAGGGCTGTTACCCCCAACCCCTTTACCTAAACTTAACCATTCTAGCACAGTGGTGCCTAAACCCAACTGTCGTTATTTGCAAAGCTGGCCTTACAATGCCGGCTTTGATAGGTGGCATTGCGGCCAACTTTACAAGGCCCACCCAGGGGAGCCACCCATCGCCCACAGAAAGGGGCTAACCTCCCCGGTATACATTCAGGAAAAAAGAGCCACCTCAGCGCACCTTTGACCTCCGGTCGGTCCCGAACCCACACTAAGCCCCCGCTTATGGCCATTAATTTAACCCGCACCAAATATTTTCGTGTCCCTGGTATACCATTTCAATATTACGAGCCGGGCTTTGCAATGGCGATAAAGAGCAAAAAAAAAAAAAAGAAATGAAATATGGTACGGCTTTACAATGGCGAATGTGAAATTGCGTAGGCCGGGTTTTACAATGGCAAAGTGAAATCATAGGCCGGCTTTACAATGGCTAAGCTGAAATTGCGAGGCCGGCTTTACAATGGCAATCAAAATTGGCGAAATCGGCTTTACAATGGCAAAGGAAATGCGAGCCGGGCTTTAACAATGCAAGGAAAAATGTAGGGCTTTACAATGGCTAAGTGAAATTGCGAGTACGGGCTTTACAATGGCAAAGTGAAATTGCTAGGCCGGCTTTACAATGGCATAGTGAAATTGCGCAGGCCGGCAAACACACGCTTTGAGGATCATCACTATGATCTGGCTATCACCCCTTACCTAAATTCCCAGGTTGACGTACATTTTCAAAGTGTCAAAAACACACTCCTTGGCGGCCGGCATTGCTAGATGACATTGGTAATCCGGGCTTTACAATGAAAACATTTTCACACTTTGAAATTAGCTGTTTGATTCCGAGTAGCTAACGCGTATATATGCTGCCAGCGAAACAGCATCCAACAGATTATTTCAAAGTGTCAGAAACACACTCATTGCAAAGTTGGCTTTACAATGCCAGAATGGCTAGACAAACACACACCATGTGGTTCCAGTCTCGTCCAAATCTGGCCACCAGCTGGCTCCAATCGCATTGACGATCTTTGTTAATTTCACCGCATGCTGTGCATGCACCGATACATGGCATTTGCTTCAGTTAAAACCTCTTACGCCGCCGATGAAAAAACAACACTTTGGTTCTTTTATCATGAAAGAACAGCAAGTTTATTGTGAAGGTTCAAAACACCAAAGGACCCTACCTGTATGTGTGGGCTGTTACCATTGCAGAGATTGTTACCCGCACCCAACATCCCATTTCATCCCTTTATCCCTAACCTTAACTTATTCTAGCACAGTGGTGTAGAACAACTGTCATTATTTGCAATGCTGGCTTCACAGTGCCAACCACCTGCTAGGAGATACCAGACTAGCACCTACAGGTGAGGGCTGTTACCCCCAACCCCTTTACCTAAACTTAACCATTCTAGCACAGTGGTGCCTTAAACCCAACTGTCGTTATTTGCAAAGCTGGCCCTTACAATGCCGCTTGATAGGTGGGCATTGGCGGTTTAACTTTACAAGGCTCCACCCAGGGGAGCCACCCATCGCCCACAGAAAGGGGCTAACCTCCCCGGTATACATTCAGGAAAAAGAGCCCACCTCAGCGCACCTTTGACCTCTGGTCGGTCCCGAACCCACACTTAAGCCCCCGCTTATGGCCAATATCTTTAACCCGCACAAATATTTTCGCGTTCCCGGTATACCATTTCAATATTATGAAAATGGCTTTTGCAATGGCGTATGAAATTGCAAGGCCGGCTTTACAATGGCAAAGTGAAATTGCGAGTCGGGCTTTACAATGGCAAGCGGAAATTGCGTAGGCCGGCTTTACAATGGCAAAGGAAATATGCAGGGCCGGCTTTTACAATGGCGACGAAATTGCTAGACCGGGCTTTACAATGGCGAAGTGAAATTGGAGGGGCTAATAAAATTTAAAAAAAGGCTTACAATGGCAAAGTGAAATTCATGGTATCGGCTTTACAATGGCAACGGAAATTGCTAGTACGGCTTTACAATGGCGGTTAAATGGCGAGGTCGGGCTTTACAATGGCAAAGTGAAATTGCTAGGCCGGCTTTACAATGGCTAAGTGAAATTGGCGAGTCGGGCCAACACACGCTTGAGGATCATCACTTGATGATCGTGGGCATATCACCCCTTTACCTAGTTCCCAGGTTGACGTACATTTTCAAAGTGTCAAAAACACACTCCCTGGCGGCCGGCATTGCTAGATGACATTACAAACCGCTTTACAATGAAACACATTTTCACACTTTGAAATTAGCTGTTGGATTCCCGTGAGCTTAATGCGCATATATGCTGCCAGCGGAACAGCATCCAACAGATTATTTCAAAGTGTCAGAAACACACTCATTGCAAAGCGTTTTACAATGCCAGAATGGCTAGACACACACACACCATGTGGTTCCAGTCTCGTCCAAATCTGGCCACCAGCTGGCTCCAATCGCATTGACGATCTTGCTAATTTCACCGCACGTGCATGCACCGACACATGGCATTTGCTTCAGTTAAACCTCTTTAGCCGCATGAAAAAACAACACTTTGGTTCTTTTATCATGAAAGAACAGCAAGTTTATTGTGAAGGTTCAAAACACCAAAGGACCCTACCTGTATGTGTGGGCTGTTACCATTGCAGAGATTGTTACCCGCACTCAACATCCCATTTCATCCCTTATCCCTAACCTTAACTATTCTAGCACAGTGGTACGTAGAACAACTGTCATTATTTGCAATGCTGGCTTCACAGTGCCAACCACCTGCTAGAGATACCAGACTAGCACCTACAGGTGAGGGCTGTTACCCCCAACCCCTTTACCTAAACTTAACCATTCTAGCACAGTGGTGCCTAAACCCAACTGTCGTTATTTGCAAAGCTGGCCTTTACAATGCCGGCTTTGATAGGTGGCATTGCGAAGCCGACTTTACAAGGCTCCACCCAGGGGAGCCACCCATCGCCCACAGAAAGGGGCTAACCTCCCCGGTATACATTCAGGAAAAAGAGCCCACCTCAGCGCACCTTTGACCCTCGGTCCCGGAACCCACACTTAAGCCCCCGCTTATGGCCATATTTTAACCCGCACGGAAATATTTTCGCGTCCCCTGGTATACCATTTCAATATTATGGTACGGCTTTGCAATGATGGCGGAAATTACGAGGCCGGGCTTTACAATGGCAAAGAAAATTCGCGTCGGCTTTACAATGGCGAAGGAAATTGCGCAGGCCGGCTTTACAATGGCGAATGAAATTGGCGATGTACCGGCTTTACAATGGCAAAGTGAAATTGCAAGGGGCTTTACAATGGCATGGTAAATTATGAAATGGGCTTTACAATGGCAAAGTGAAATTAAGCAGGTCGGCTTTTACAATGGCAAGTGAAATTGCGCAGGCCGCCAACACACGCTTTGAGGATCATCACTTGATGATCGGGCTTTTTTTTTTTATCACCCCTTTACCTAGTTCCCAGGTTGACGGACATTTTCAAAGTGTCAAAACACACTCCTTAAGCGGCCGGCAATGCTAGATGACATTGCTAATCCGGCTTTACAATGAAACACATTTTCACACTTTGAAATTAGCTGTTGGATTCCTCGTGAAGCAACGCGCATATATGCTGCCAGCGGAACAGCATCCAACAGATTATTTCAAAGTGTCAGAAACACACTTCATTGCAAAGCTGGCTTTACAATGCCAGAATGGCTAGACACACACACACCATGTGGTTCCAGTCTCGTCCAAATCTGGCCACCAGCTGGCTCCAATCGCATTGACGATCTTGCTAATTTCACCGCATGCTGCATGCACCGACACACGGCATTTGCTTCAGTTAAACCCTTACCGCCTGTATGAAAAACAACACTTTGGTTCTTTTATCATGAAAGAACAGCAAGTTTATTGTGAAGGTTCAAAACACCAAAGGACCCTACCTGTATTGTGGGCTGTTACCATTGCAGAGATTGTTACCCGCACCAACATCCCATTTCATCCCTTATCCCTAACCTTAACCATTCTTAGCACAGTGGTGCGTAGAACAACTGTCATTATTTGAATACTGGCTTTCACAGTGCCAACCACCTGCTAGGAGATACCAGACTAGCACCCACAGGTGAGGGCTGTTACCCCCAACCCCCTTTACCTAAACTTAACCATTCTAGCACAGTGGTGCTCTAAACCCAACTGTCGTTATTTGCAAAGCTGGCCTTTACAATGCCGGGCTAGGCTTGTGAGGTGGCATTGCGGCCGACTTTACAAGGCCCACCCAGGGGAGCCACCCATCGGCCCACAGAAAGGGGCTAACCTCCCCGGTATACATTCAGGAAAAAGAGCTCCACCTACGCGACCTTTGACCTCCGGTCGGTCCGGGAACCCACACTTAAGCCCCCGCTTATGGCCATTATTTCTTAACCCGCACCGAAATATTTTCGCGCCCCTGGTATACCATTTCAATATTGATGGTACGGGCTTTGCAATGGCTAAGTGAAATTGGCGAGGTCGGGCTTTTTACAATGGCGGATGAAATTGATACGGCTTTACAATGGCGGGAAATTGCTAGGCCGGCTTTACAATGGCAAAGTGAAATTACAGGTCGGCTTTTACAATGGCAATGTGAAATTGGCGAGGCCGGGCTTTACAATGGCAACGGAAATTATGCGAGGCCGGCTTTACAATGGCGAAGGAAATTGGCGAGGCCGGGCTTTACAATGGCAAATGAAATTGCTACGGGCTTTTACAATGGCGGTTAAATTGGCGAGGCCGGCTTTACAATGGCAAGTGAAATTACAGGTCGGGCTTTACAATGGCTAAGTGAAATTATGCAGGCCGGCCAACACACGCTTGAGGATCATCACTTGATGATCGTGGGCTATCACCACCTTTACGTAGTTCCCAGGTTGACGACATTTTCAAAGTGTCAAAAACACACTCCTTTGCGGGCCGGCATTGCTAGATGACATTGCTTAATCCGGGCTTTACAATGAAAACATATTTTCACACTTTGAAATTAGCTGTTGGATTCGAAGCAATGCGCATATATGCTGCCAGCGGAACAGCATCCAACAGATTATTTCAAAGTGTCAGAAACACACTCTATTGCAAAGCTGGCTTTACAATGCCAGAATGGCTAGACACACACAACACCATGTGGTTCCAGTCTCGTCCAAATCTGGCCACCAGCTGGCTCCAATCGCATTGACGATCTTGCTAATTTCATCCGCGACGCGTGCATGCACCGCATACATGGCATTTGCTTCAGTTAAACCCTTTACCGGCCGCATGAAAAAAACACTTTGGTTCTTTTATCATGAAAGAACAGCAAGTTTATTGTGAAGGTTCAAAACACCAAAGGACCCTACCTGTATGTGTGGGCTGTTACCATTGCAGAGATTGTTACCCGCACCAACATCCCATTTCATCCCTTTATCCCTAACCTTAACTATTCTAGCACAGTGGTGCGTAAGAACAACTGTCATTATTTGCAATGCTGGCTTCACAGTGCCAACCACCTGCTAGGAGATACCAGACTAGCACCTACAGGTGAGGGCTGTTACCCCCAACCCCTTTACCTAAACTTAACCATTCTAGCACAGTGGTGCTCTAAACCCAACTGTCGTTATTTGCAAAGCTGGCCTTTACAATGCCGGCTTGATAGGTGGCATTAGTAAGCCACTTGCCACCCAGGGGAGCCACCCATCGGCCACAGAAAGGGCTAACCTCCCCGGCATAAAATCAGGAAAAAGAGCCCACCTCGACCTTGACCCTCTCCCTGAACCCACACTTAAGCCCCCGCTTATGGCCAATATTTTAACCCGCACCTAAATATTTTCGCGTCTCCTGGTATACCATTTCAATATTACGAGGCCGGCTTTGAAAATGGCGGAAATTGGCGAGGCCGGCTTTACAATGGCATAGTGAAATTATGAGGGCCGGCTTTACAATGGGAAAAAGCTATGGGCTTTACAATGGCAAAGCGAAATTGTTAGAGGCGGTTTTACAATGGCAAGGAAATTGCGAGGCGGGTTTTTACAATGGCAACGTGAAATTGCGCAGGCCGGCTTTACAATGGCGAATTGAAATTGGCGAAAATGCTTTACAATGGCAAAGTGAAATTGCTAGGCCGGGCTTTACAATGGCGAAGAAAAGGGGGCTTAAATACAAAGTGAAATTGCTAGGCCGGGTTTTACAATGGCTAATGAAATTATGCAGGCCGCCAACACACGCTTGAGGATCATCACTTTGATGATCGTGGCTATCTACCCCTTTACCTAGTTCCCAGGTTGACGACATTTTCAAAGTGTCAAAAACACACCTTTGGCGGCCGGCATTGCTAGATGACATTGCTTAATCCGCTTTACAATGAAACATATTTCACACTTTGAAATTAGCTGTTGGATTCCGTGAATGATATGCGGCATATATGCTGCCAGCGGAACAGCATCCAACAGATTATTTCAAAGTGTCAGAAACACACTCATTGCAAAGCTGGCTTTACAATGCCAGAATGGCTAGACACACACACACCATGTGGTTCCAGTCTCGCCCAAATCTGGCCACCAGCTGGCTCCAATCGCATTGACGGATCTTGCTAATTTCACCGCATGCGTGTATGCACCGATACATGGCATTTGCTTCAGTTAAACCTCCTTACGCCACAGATGAAAAACAACACTTTGGTTCTTTTATCATGAAAGAACAGCAAGTTTATTGTGAAGGTTCAAAACACCAAAGGACCCTACCTGTATGTGTGGGCTGTTACCATTGCAGAGATTGTTACCCGTACCAACATCCCATTTCATCCCTTTATCCCTAACCTTAACTATTCTAGCACAGTGGTGCGTAAGAACAACTGTCATTATTTGCAATGCTGGCTTCACAGTGCCAACCACCTGCTAGGAGATACCAGACTAGCACCCTACAGGTGAGGGCTGTTACCCCCCAACCCCTTTACCTAAACTTAACCATTCTAGCACAGTGGTGCCTAAACCCAACTGTCGTTATTTGCAAAGCTGGCCTTTACAATGCCGGCTTGATAGGTGGCATTGCTAAGCCGAACTTTACTAAGGCTTCCACCCAGGGGAGCCACCCATCGCCCACAGAAAGGGCTAACCTCCCCGGCATACATTCAGGAAAAAAGAGCTCCACCTCAGCGCACCTTTGACCTCCGGTCGGTCCCTGAACCCACACTTAAGCCCCCGCTTATGGCCACATTTAACCCGCACGAAATATTTTCGTGTCTCCCTGGTATACCATTTCAATATTACGAGGCCGGCTTTGCAATGGCTTAAGGAAATTGCAGGGCCGGCTTTACAATGGCAAAGTGAAATTGGGAAACTGGCTTTACAATGCATGGCGGAAATTGCTAGGCCGGCTTTACAATGGCAAAGGAAATTCAGCAGTCGGGCTTTACAATGGCAAGGAAATTGCGTGGGCTTTTACAAATGGCAAGGAAATATGCAGGCGCTTTACAATGGGAAGAAATTAAGTGCAGGGCTTTACAATGGCAAGGAAATTAGCAGGCGGCTTTACAATGGCGAAGTGAAATTATGCAGGTCGGGCTTTACAATGGCGATGAAATTGCGAGGCCGGCTTTACAATGGCAAAGTGGAAATTGCTAGGCGGGCTTTACAATGGCATGGTTAAATTGCGAGGGCCGGGCTTTACAATGGCAAAGGAAATTAAGAAAATGGCTTTACAATGGCTAATGAAATTGGCGAGGCCGCCAACACACGCTTGAGGATCATCACTTGATGATCGTGGCTATCACCCCTTTACCTAGTTCCCAGGTTGACGCACATTTTCAAAGTGTCAAAAACATCACCCTTGGCGAAGCCGGCACATAGATGACATTAGCTAATCCGCTTTACAATGAAACATATTTTCACACTTTGAAATTAGCTGTTTGATTCCTGAGATGAACGCGCATATATGCTGCCAGCGGAACAGCATCCAACAGATTATTTCAAAGTGTCAGAAACACACTCATTGCAAAGCTGGCTTTACAATGCCAGAATGGCTAGACACACACACACCATGTGGTTCCAGTCTCGCCCAAATCTGGCCACCAGCTGGCTCCAATCGCATTGACGATCTTAATAATTTCACCGCATGTGCATGCACCGATACAGGCATTTGCTTCAGTTAAAACCTTACCGCCGTATGAAAAACAACACTTTGGTTCTTTTATCATGAAAGAACAGCAAGTTTATTGTGAAGGTTCAAAACACCAAAGGACCCTTACCTGTATGTGTGGGCTGTTACCATTGCAGAGATTGTTACCCGTACCAACATCCCATTTCATCCCTTTATCCCTAACCTTAACTATTCTAGCACAGTGGTGCGTAAGCTAACAACTGTCATTATTTGCTTCACAGTGCCAACCACCTGCTTAGGAGATACCAGACTAGCACCTACAGGTGAGGGCTGTTACCCCACAACCCCTTTACCTAAACTTAACCATTCTAGCACAGTGGTGCCTAAACCCAACTGTCGTTATTTTGCAAAGCTGGCCTTTACAATGCCGGCTTTGATAGGTGGCATTTTGCGGCCGACTTTACGGCTGCCCACCCAGGGGAGCCACCCATCGCCCACAGAAAAAGGGCTAACCCTCCCCGGTATACATTCAGGAAAAAGAGCCCACCTCAGCGCACCTTTGACCTCCCGGTCGGTCCCGGAACCCACACTTAAGCCCCCGCTATGGCCATTACCTTAACCCGCACGTAAATATTTTCGTGTCCCCGGTATACCATTTCAATATTATGAGGTCGGCTTTGCAATGGCGAACTGAAATTGCGAGAACTGGCTTTTACAATGGCAAAGCGAAATTGATGGTATCGGGCTTTACAATGGCGAAGGAAATGCTGTATCGGGCTTTACAATGGAGAAGTGAAATTATGAAATGGGCTTTACAATGGCTGTATGAAATTGGATGGTACGGCTTTACAAATGGCAAAGGAAATTCGGGATGGGCTTTTACAATGGCGAGTGAAATTGCTAGTCGGCTTTAAATATAAATGGAGAAGTGAAATTATGCAGGTCGGCCAACACACGCTTTGAGGATCATCACTTATGATCGTACTATCACCCCTTTACCTAGTTCCCAGGTTGACGAATATTTTCAAAGTGTCAAAACACATCTTGGCAGAGATGACAGCAAGCTTTACAATAAAAAAAAAAAGCGAAAAAAGCTAAAAAAAAAAAGGCAAAACCTTGGCGGCCGGCATTGCTAGATGACATTGCTTAATCCGGCTTTACAATGAAAACATTTTCACACTTTGAAACTAGCTTTTGATTCTCGAAGCTTAACGGGCATATATGCTGCCAGCGGAACAGCATCCAACAGATTATTTCAAAGTGTCAGAAACACACTCATTGGCGAAAGATTGCTTTACAATGCCAGAATGGCTAGACACACACACACCATGTGGTTCCAGTCTCGTCCAAATCTGGCCACCAGCTGGCTCCAATCGCATTGACGATCTTGCTAATTTCACCGCATACGTGCATGGCACCGCATACATGGCATTTGCTTCAGTTAAACCCTTTACACCTCGCATGAAAAACAACACTTTGGTTCTTTTATCATGAAAGAACAGCAAGTTTATTGTGAAGGTTAAAAACACCAAAGGACCCTACCTGTATGTGTGGGCTGTTACCATTGCAGAGATTGTTACCCGTACTCAACATCCCATTTCATCCCTTTATCCCTAACCTTAACTATTCTAGCACAGTGGTCGTAAGCACAACTGTCATTATTTACAGTGCCAACCACCTGCTAGGAGATGCCAGACTAGCACCCACAGGTGAGGGCTGTTACCCCACAACCCCTTACCTAAACTTAACCATTCTAGCACAGTGGTGCCTAAACCCAACTGTCGTTATTTGCAAAGCTGGCCTTTACAATGCCGGGCTTGATAGGTGGCACATACGTGGCCGACTTTACAAGGCCCACCCAGGGGAGCCACCCATCGCCCACAGAAAGGGGCTAACCTCCCCGGATACACATTCAGGAAAAAAGGCCCACCTCAGCCACCTTTGACCTCCGGTCGTCCCTGAACCCACACTTAAGCCCCCGCCTATGGCCATTATCTTTAACCCGCACGTAAATATTTTTCGTCCCCTGGTATACCATTTCAATATTATGGTGCAGGCCGGCTTTGCAATGGCGAACTGAAATTGCGAGGCCGGCTTTACAATGGCGGCGAAATTGGCGAGGGCCGGGCTTTACAATGGCAAAGTGAAATTGCGAAAATGCTAACACACGCTTGAGGATCATCACTTGATGATCGCTGGCTATCACCCCTTACCATAGTTCCCAGGTTGACGACATTTACAAAGTGTCAAAAACACACTTCCTTGCGGCCGGCATTGCTAGATGACATTAAGTTAATCCGGCTTTACAATAATGAAAACACATTTTCACACTTTGAAACTAGCTGATGATTCCGTAGCTTAATGCGTATATATGCTGCCAGGAACAGCATCAACAGATTATTTCAAAGTGTCAGAAACACACTCTTGGCGGGCATTGCTAGATGACATTGCTTAATCCGCTTTACAATGAAACACATTTTCACACTTTGAAACTAGCTGTTGATTCCGTGTAGACACGCGCATATATGCTGCCAGGGAACAGCATCCAACAGATTATTTCAAAGTGTCAGAAACACACTCATTGGGAAGATTGCTTTACAATGCCAGAATGGCTAGACACACACACACCATGTGGTTCCAGTCTCGTCCAAATCTGGCCACCAGCTGGCTCCAATCGCATTGACGATCTTGCTAATTTCACCGCGAATGCGTGCATGCACCGCATACATGGCATTTGCTTTCAGTTAAAACCCTTACGCCTCACCGTGATGAAAAACAACACTTTGGTTCTTTTATCATGAAAGAACAGCAAGTTTATTGTGAAGGTTAAAAACACCAAAGGACCCTACCTGTATGTGTGGGCTGTTACCATTGCAGAGATTGTTACCCGTACCCAACATCCCATTTCATCCCTTTATCCCTAACCTTAACCATTCTAGCACAGTGGTGCGTAAGCACAACTGTCATATAATTTACAGTGCCAACCACCTGCTAGGAGATGCCAGACTAGCACCCACAGGTGAGGGCTGTTACCCCACAACCCCTTACCTAAACTTAACCATTCTAGCACAGTGGTGCCTAAACCCAACTGTCGTTATTTGCAAAGCTGGCCTTTACAATGCCGGCTTGGATAGGTGGCATTCGCGGGGCCAACCTTTACAAGGCCTCCACCCAGGGGAGCCACCCATCGCCCACAGAAAGGGGCTAACCTCCCCGGTATACATTCAGGAAAAAAGGGCCCACCTCACGCACCTTTGACCTCCGGTCGGTCCCTGAACCCACACTTAAGCCCCTCGCTATGGCCATTATTTAACCCGCACCGAAATATTTTCGCTCCCTGGTATACCATTTCAATATATTGCGAGGCCGGCTTTACAATGGCGGTTAAAATTGCGAGGGCCGGGCTTTACAATGATGGCGGAAATTGCGAGGCCGGCTTTACAATGGCAGTGAAATTGCAGGTCGGGCCAACACACGCTTTGAGGATCATCACTTGATGATCGTTGGCTATCACCCCTTTACCTAGTTCCCAGGTTGACGTGACATTTACAAAGTGTCAAAAACACACTCCTTGGCGAGCCGGCATTGCTAGATGACATTGCTAATCCGCTTTTACAATGAACAACATTTTCACACTTTGAAACTAGCTGTTGATTCCTCAGAGTAAAGGCATATATGCTGCCAGCGGAACAGCATCCAACAGATTATTTCAAAGTGTCAAACACACTTTCGCGGCCGCATTGCTAGATGACATTATAATCCGGGCTTTACAATGAACATTTTCACACTTTGAAACTAGCTGTTGATTCCTCGTACAATGCGGCATATATGCTGCCGGAACAGCATCCAACAGATTATTTCAAAGTGTCAGAAACACACTCATTGGCTAAGATTCGTTTTACAATGCCAGAATGGCTAAACACACACACCATGTGGTTCCAGTCTCGTCCAAATCTGGCCACCAGCTGGCTCCAATCGCATTGACGATCTTGCTAATTTCACCGCATGCGTGCATGCACCGATACATGGCATTTGCTTCAGTTAAACCTTACACCTCGCCGTATGAAAAACAACACTTTGGTTCTTTTATCATGAAAGAACAGCAAGTTTATTGTGAAGGTTACAAACACCAAAGGACCCTACCTGTATGTGTGGGCTGTTACCATTGCAGAGATTGTTACCCGTACCAACATCCCATTTCATCCCTTATCCCTAACCTTAACCATTCTAGCACAGTGGTGCGCACAAAACTGTCATTATTTTCTACAGTGCCAACCACCTGCTAGGAGATGCCAGACTAGCACCTCCACAGGTGAGGGCTGTTACCCCACAACCCCTTTACCTAAACTTAACCATTCTAGCACAGTGGTGCCTAAACCCAACTGTCGTTATTTGCAAAGCTGGCCTTTACAATGCCGGCTTGGATAGGTGGCATTGGCGGCCGACTTTACAAGGCCCACCCAGGGGAGCCACCCATCGCCCACAGAAAGGGGCTAACCTCCCCGGTATACATTCAGGAAAAAGGGCCCACCTCAGCGCACCTTTGACCTCCGGTCGGTCCCGGAACCCACACTTAAGCCCCCGCTATGGCCATACTTAACCCGCACGCAAATATTTTCGCGTCTCCCTGGTATACCATTTCAAAATATGGGCCGGCTTTGCAATGGCTAACTGAAATTGCGTAGGCCGGGCTTTACAAGATGGCGAAAATTGCGAGGCCGGGCTTTACAATGGCGAAGTGAAATTGCAGGTCGGCTTTTACAATGGCGAAGAAAATACGAGGCCGGCTTTACAATGTGGCAGTGAAATTGCAGGCCGGCTTTACAATGGCGTAAGGAAATTACGAGGCCGGGCTTTACAATGGCGAAGGAAATTACAAGGCCGGCTTTACAATGGAGAAGTGAAATTGCAGGGCCGCCAACACACGCTTGAGGATCATCACTTGATGATCGTGGCTATCACCCCTTTACCTAACCCTAACTTAACCCTAACCCCCTAACCCTAACCCTAACCCTAACCCTAACCCCTAACCCTAACCCCTAACCCTAACCCTAACCCTAACCCTAACCCTAACCCTAACCCTAACCCCCTAACCCTAACCCTAACCCTAACCCTAACCCTAACCCTAAACAGCGGTCCATCAGGAGCCTGAAAACCCATGGCCCAACCTAATTCTGAAAACGGGGATCTTGGCTCTCAATGTTGCTCTCTGGCGACATCTGGTGTTGCAAATTCGCCCAAGAAGTTGGGTCTTCCGAAGTTGGGTCCACTGAGATGTGGGCATGCTGGGCCCATTGGGTCCAATGTTGGGTCTTCCGAAGTTGGGTCCACTGAGATGTGGGCATGCTGGGCGCATTGGGTCCAATGTTGGGTCTTCCGAAGTTGGGTCCACTGAGATGTGGGCATGTTGGGACCCAACTTGCTCCATGACACCCATGGTCCACCCTTAGCCCCAGGAAGGGGCTCCAAGTCTGGGGTAACATCCTCCATGAACCCCCCGCCTCCATGGTCCACCCTTAGCCCCAGGAAGGGGCTCCAAGTCTGGGGTAACATCCTCCATGAAACCCCCCCCCCATGGTCCATCCTTAGCCCCAGGATGGGGCTCCAGGTCTGGGGTAACATGCTCCGTGAACCCCCTCCATGGTCCACCATAAGCCAAATGAACAAAAGCAGAGCTAAACCCAGGATCCGGGTGTGAGTCCCTGTAATGTTAGATCAGCGCTCCTTTGCAAATCTCATTCTAGAGCTGCTCCATGACATCCATGGTCCACCCTTAGCCCCAGTGAGTGGCTCCAAGTCTGGGGTAACATCCTCCATGACCCACATGGTCCACCCTTAGCCCCAGGAAGGGGCTCCAAGTCTGGGGTAACATCCTCCATGAACCCCCCGCCTCCATGGTCCATCCTTAGCCCCAGGAAGGGGCTCAAAGTCTGGGATAAGATCCACACATGATCCCCCCCTCCATGGTCCACCCTTAGCCCCAGGAAGGGGCTCCAAGTCTGGGGTAACATCCTCCATGAACCCCCGCCTCCATGGTCCACCCTTAGCCCCAGGAAGGGGCTCCAAGTCTGGGATAAGATCCTCCATGAACCCCCTCCATGGTCCATCCTTAGCCCCCAGGATGGGGCTCCAGGTCTGGGGGTAACATGCCTCGTGAACCCTCCATGGTCCACCATAAGCCAAATGAACAAAAGCAGAGCTAAACCCAGGATCCGTGTGTGAGTCCCTGTAATGTTAGATCAGCCCTTTTGCAAATCTCATTCTAGAGCTGCTCCATGACATCCATGGTCCACCCTAGCCCCAGTGAGTGGCTCCAAGTCTGGGGTAACATCCTCCATGACCCACATGGTTCCCAGCCCTGTAGCTCCAAACCAAGTCTGAGGTAACATCCTCCATGAACCCCCGCCTCCATGGTCCATCCTAGCCCCAGGAAGGGGCTCCAAGTCTGGGATAAGATCCACCATGATCCCCCTCCTCCATGGTCCACCCTTAAGCCCCAGGAAGGGGCTCCAAGTCTGGGGTAACATCCTCCATGAACCCCCCGCCTCCATGGTCCACCCCTTAGCCCCAGGAAGGGGCTCCAAGTCTGGGATAAGATCCTCCATGAACCCCCCCCTCCATGGTCCATCCTTAGCCCCAGGATGGGGCTCCAGGTCTGGGGTAACATGCTCCGTGAACCCTCCATGGTCCACCATAAGCCAAATGAACAAAAGCAGAGCTAAACCCAGGATCCGGTGTGAGTCCCTGTAATGTTAGATCAGCTCCTTTGCAAATCTCATTCTAGAGCTGCTCCATGACATCCATGGTCCACCCTTAGCCCCAGTGAGTGGCTCCAAGTCTGGGGTAACATCCTCCATGACCCACATGGTCCACCCTTAGCCCCAGGAAGGGGCTCCAAGTCTGGGGTAACATCCTCCATGAACCCCTCCGCTCCCATGTTCCATCCTTAGCCCCAGGAAGGGGCTCCAAGTCTGGGATAAGATCCACCATGATCCCCCTCCTCCATGGTCCACCCTTAGCCCCAGGAAGGGGCTCCAAGTCTGGGGTAACATCCTCCATGAACCCCCTGCCTCCATGGTCCACCCTTAGCCCCAGGAAGGGGCTCCAAGTCTGGGATAAGATCCTCCATGAACCCCTCCATGGTCCATCCTCTGGACCCCAGGATGGGGCTCCAGGTCTGGGGGTAACATGCTCCGTGAACCCTCCATGGTCCACCATAAGCCAAATGAACAAAAGCAGAGCTAAACCCAGGATCCGGGTGTGAGTCCCTGTAATGTTAGATCAGCGCTCCTTTGCAAATCTCATTCTAGAGCTGCTCCATGACATCCATGGTCCACCCTTAGCCCCAGTGAGTGGCTCCAAGTCTGGGGTAACATCCTCCATGACCCACATGGTCCACCCTTAGCCCCAGGAAGGGGCTCCAAGTCTGGGGTAACATCCTCCATGAACCCTCGCCTCCATGGTCCATCCTCTAGCCCCAGGAAGGGGCTCCAAGTCTGGGATAAGATCCACCATGATCCCCCTCCTCCATGGTCAACCCTTAGCCCCAGGAAGGGGCTCCAAGTCTGGGGTAACATCCTCCATGAACCCCCCGCCTCCATGGTCCACCCTTAGCCCCAGGAAGGGGCTCCAAGTCTGGGATAAGATCCTCCATGAACCCCTCCATGGTCCATCCTTAGCTCCCAGGATGGGGCTCCAGGTCTGGGGTAACATGCTCCGTGGAACCCCTCCATGGTCCACCATAAGCCAAATGAACAAAAGCAGAGCTAAACCCAGGATCCGGGTGTGAGTCCCTGTAATGTTAGATCAGCCCCTTTGCAAATCTCATTCTAGAGCTGCTCCATGACATCCATGGTCCACCCCTTAGCCCCAGTGAGTGGCTCCAAGTCTGGGGTAACATCCTCCATAACCCACATGGTCCACCCTTAGCCCCAGGAAGGGGCTCCAAGTCTGGGGTAACATCCTCCATGAACCCCCCGCCTCCATGGTCCATCCTTAGCCCCAGGAAGGGGCTCCAAGTCTGGGATAAGATCCACCATGATCCCCTCCTCCATGGTCAACCCTTAGCCCCAGGAAGGGGCTCCAAGTCTGGGGTAACATCCTCCATGAACCCCCGCCTCCATGGTCCACCCTTAGCCCCAGGAAGGGGCTCCAAGTCTGGGATAAGATCCTCCATGAACCCCTCCATGGTCCATCCTTAGCCCCCAGGATGGGGGCTCCAGGTCTGGGGGTAACATGCTCCGTGAACCCCTCCATGGTCCACCATAAGCCAAATGAACAAAAGCAGAGCTAAACCCAGGATCCGGTGTGAGTCCCTGTAATGTTAGATCAGCCCTTTGCAAATCTCATTCTAGAGCTGCTCCATGACATCCATGGTCCACCCTTAGCCCCAGTGAGTGGCTCCAAGTCTGGGGTAACATCCTCCATGACCCACATGGTCCACCCTTAGCCCCAGGAAGGGGCTCCAAGTCTGGGGTAACATCCTCCATAAACCCCCGCCTCCATGGTCTCACCTCTAGCCCCAGGAAGGGGCTCCAAGTCTGGGATAAGATCCTCCATGAACCCCCTCCATGGTCCATCCTTAGCTCCCAGGATGGGGCTCCAGGTCTGGGGTAACATGCTCCGTGAACCCTCCATGGTCCACCATAAGCCAAATGAACAAAAGCAGAGCTAAACCCAGGATCCGGGTGTGAGTCCCTGTAATGTTAGATCAGCGCTCCTTTGCAAATCTCATTCTAGAGCTGCTCCATGACATCCATGGTCCACCCTTAGCCGCAGTGAGTGGCTCCAAGTCTGGGGTAACTACCTCCATGACCTCCATCGTCCATCCTTAGCCCCAGGAAGAGGCTCCAAGTCTGGGGTAACATGCTCCATGAACCCCCTCCATGGTCCACCCAAGGCTCACAAGCCCACTCTATGACCCCAGCCTCCCTTCACTGCGTGACCCCCGCTTGCCCACAACCCTAATGTTGACCCTCCAGGAACCCTGCTCACCAGGCGAACCCTGTACCCACACTTAAGCACCCCTCCCTAGGCTAAACCCTCCATCCGGCTGGGCAAGAGTTCCTCGCCCCTGGTACCCCGACTCAACTTTCGTGTCCCCTGGTACCCCAACTAAACTTTCATGCCCCTGGTACTCCAACTAAACTTTCGTGCCCCTGGTACCCCAACTAAACTTCCATGCCCCTGGTACTCCAACTAAACTTTGCTGCCCCTGGTAGCCCACCTAAACCTTCGTTGCCCCTGGTACCCCAACTAAACGTTTGTGCCCCTGGTATACCAACCAAATTTTGTCAGGCTCCAGGCCCCTCATGCTGCCTTTGTAAGCCAGAGATAGTGCCTCTATGCCTGGGCATTGACCTCCAAGGCCCTCAGCCTCACCTCCACGCTCCAGTGAGTGGCTCTATGTCTAGGTTAACATTCTCCATGACACACATGGTCCATCCTATGCCCAAAAAGGTGGCTCCAAGTTTGAGTTAATATTCTCCATGACACCCATGCTCCATCCTATGCCCCAGTGAGTGGCTTCTAAGTCCGGGTTAACATTTTCCATGACACCCATGCTCCATCCTATGCCCCAGTGAGTGGCTCTAAGTCTGGGTTAACATTCTCCATGACACCCATGGCCCATCCTATGCCCCAGTGAGTGGCTCTAAATCTGGATTAACATTCTCCATGACACCCATGGCCAATCCTATGCCCACTTAAAGTGGCTCCAAGTCTGGGATACTTACTATTATTATTATTCGCAGGGGAATCGAACCCGGGCCTCCCACACCAAAGGCATCTGTCATATCCACTGCGCCACACCCATGGCCCATCCTATGCCCAACTAAGTGGCTCTAAGTCTGGGCTAACATTCTCCATGACACCCATGGCCCTCCACCTGGGCCAGAGTTTTTGCCCCTGGTACTCCACCTAAACTTTTGTGCCCCTGGTATACCGACCAAATATATTTTTTCCCATTTTTTTTTTTTTTCAAAGTGTTTCAATACTTTTACTTTTTTTCCTAATGAGAAGTCAGGTGAAAACTGGGATCTTGGCCATCAATGTTGCTCTGTGGCGCCATCTGGTGTTGGAAATTCGCCCGAGAGGTTGGGTCTGTCGGTTGGGTCCACTGAGTTGTGGGAATGTTGCCCATTGGATTCAACGGTGGAGCTCTGTGGAGTAACAACTTCTGTTTTTTAGCCATCTTACCGTGTCATGCCATTAACGAAAAGCCCAGACATCACGTGGTGGTTCCTAACCCTAAACAGCGGTCCATCAGGAGCCTGAAAACCCATGGCCCAACCTAATTCTGAAAACGGGGATCTTGGCTCTCAATGTTGCTCTCTGCGCACATCTGGTGTTGCAAATCCACCAAGAAGTTGGGTCTTCCCAAGTTGGGTCCACTGAGATGTGGGCATGCTGGGCCCATTGGGTCCAATGTTGGGTCTTCCCAAGTTGGGTCCACTGAGATGTGGGCATGCTGGGCATTGGGTCCAATGTTGGGTCTCTTCCGCGTTGGGTCCACTGAGATGTGGGCATGTTGGGACCCAACTTGCTCCATGACACCCATGGTCCACCCCTTAGCCCCAGGAAGGGGCTCCAAGTCTGGGGTAACATCCTCCATGAACCCCCGACTCCATGGTCCACCCTTAGCTCCCAGGAAGGGGCTCCAAGTCTGGGGTAACATCCTCCATGAAACCCCCCATGGTTCATCCTTAGCTCCCAGGATGGGGCTCCAGGTCTGGGGTAACATGCCTGCGTGAACCCTCCATGGTCCACCATAAGCCAAATGAACAAAAGCAGAGCTAAACCCAGGATCCGGGTGTGAGTCCCTGTAATGTTAGATCAGCCCCTTTGCAAATCTCATTCTAGAGCTGCTCCATGACATCCATGGTCCACCCTTAGCCCCAGTGAGTGGCTCCAAGTCTGGGGTAACATCCTCCATGACCCACATGGTCCAACCCTTAGCCCCAGGAAGGGGCTCCAAGTCTGGGGTAACATCCTCCATGAACCCCCGGCCCATGGTCCATCCTTAGCCCCAGGAAGGGGCTCCAAGTCTGGGATAAGATCCACCATGATCCTCCTCCATGGTCCACCCTTAGCCCCAGGAAGGGGCTCCAAGTCTGGGGTAACATCCTCCATGAACCCCGCCCATGGTCCACCCTTAGCCCCAGGAAGGGGCTCCAAGTCTGGGATAAGATCCTCCATGAACCCCTCCATGGTCCATCCTCTAGCCCCCAGGATGGGGCCTCCAGGTCTGGGGTAACATGCTCCCTGAACCCTCCATGGTCCACCATAAGCCAAATGAACAAAAGCAGAGCTAAACCCAGGATCCGGTGTGAGTCCCTGTAATGTTAGATCAGCCTCTTTGCAAATCTCATTCTAGAGCTGCTCCATGACATCCATGGTCCACCCTTAGCCCCAGTGAGTGGCTCCAAGTCTGGGGTAACATCCTCCATGACCCACATGGTTCACCCTTAGTCCCAGGAAGGGGCTCCAAGTCTGGGGTAACATCCTCCATGAACCCCTGCCTCCATGGTCCACCCTTAGCCCCAGGAAGGGGCTCCAAGTCTGGGATAAGATCCTCCATGAACCCCTCCATGGTCCATCCTTAGCCCCAGGATGGGGCTCCAGGTCTGGGGTAACATGCTCCGTGAAACCCCTCCATGGTCCACCTATAAGCCAAATGAACAAAAGCAGAGCTAAACCCAGGATCCGGGTGTGAGTCCCTGTAATGTTAGATCAGCGCTCCTTTGCAAATCTCATTCTAGAGCTGCTCCATGACATCCATGGTCCACCCTTAGCCGCAGTGAGTGGCTCCAAGTCTGGGGTAACTACCTCCATGACCTCCATCGTCCATCCTTAGCCCCAGGAAGAGGCTCCAAGTCTGGGGTAACATGCTCCATGAACCCTCCATGGTCCACCCAAGGCTACAAGCCCACTCTATGACCCCAGCCTCCCTTCACGCTGACCCCGCTTGCCCACAACCCTAATGTTGACCCTCCAGGAACCCTGCTACCAGGCTAACCCGTGTACCCACACTTAAGCACCCCTCCCTAGGCTAAACCCTTCCATCCTGCTGGGCAAGAGTTCCGTGCCCCTGGTACCCCGACTCAACTTTCCTGTCTCCCTGGTACCCCAACTAAACTTTCATGCCCCTGGTACTCCAACTAAACTTTCGTGCCCCTGGTACCCCAACTAAACTTCCATGCCCCTGGTACTCCAACTAAACTTTCGTGCCCCTGGTAGCCCACCTAAACCTTTCGTGCCCCTGGTACCCCAACTAAACGCTTGTGCCCCTGGTATACCAAACCAAATTTTGTCAGGCTCCAGGCCCCTCATGCTGCCTTGTAAGCGGAGATAGTGCCTCTATGCCTGGGCATTGACCTCCAAGGCCCTCAGCCTCACCTCCAACGCCCAGTGAGTGGCTCTATGTCTAGGTTAACATTCTCCATGACACACATGGTCCATCCTATGCCCAAAAAGGTGGCTCCAAGTCTGAGTTAATATTCTCCATGACACCCATGCTCCATCCTATGCCCCAGTGAGTGGCTCTAAGTCCTGGGTTAACATTTTCCATGACACCCATGCTCCATCCTATGCCCCAGTGAGTGGCTCTAAGTCTGGGTTAACATTCTCCATGACACCCATGGCCCATCCTATGCCCCAGTGAGTGGCTCTAAATCTGGATTAACATTCTCCATGACACCCATGGCCAATCCTATGCCCAACTAAGTGGCTCCAAGTCTGGGATACTTACTATTATTATTATTCTGCAGTGGGAATCGAACCGGGCCTCCCACACCAAAGGCATCTGTCATATCCACTGCGCCACACCCATGGCCCATCCTATGCCAACTAAGTGGCTCTAAGTCTGGGTTAACATTCTCCATGACACCCATGGCCCTCCACCTGGGCCAGAGTTTTTGCCCCTGGTACTCCACCTAAACTTTTGTGCCCCTGGTATACCGAACACAAATATATTTTTTCCCATTTTTTTTTTTTTTCAAAGTGTTTCAATACTTTACTTTTTTCCCTAATGAGAAGTCAAGTGAAAACTGGGATCTTGGCCATCAATGTTGCTCTGTGGCGCCATCTGGTGTTGGAAATTCACCGAGAGGTTGGGTCTGTCTGCGGTTGGGTCCACTGAGTTGTGGGAATGTTGCTTCCCATTGGATTCAACGGTGGAGCTCTGTGGAGTAACAACTTGCTTTTTAGCCATCTTACCGTGTCATGCCATTAACGAAAAGCCCAGACATCACTGGTGGTTCCTAACCCTAAACAGCGGTCCATCAGGAGCCTGAAAACCCATGGCCCAACCTAATTCTGAAAACGGGATCTTGGCTCTCAATGTTGCTCTCTGGCGACATCTGGTGTTGCAAATTCGCTCCAAGAAGTTGGCCTCTCCTCGTTGGGTCCACTGAGATGTGGGCATGCTGGGCCCATTGGGTCCAATGTTGGGTCTTCCCAAGTTGGGTCCACTGAGATGTGGGCATGCTGGGCATTGGGTCCAATGTTGGGTCTCTCCAAGTTGGGTCCACTGAGATGTGGGCATGTTGGGACCCAACTTGCTCCATGACACCCATGGTCCAACCCTTAGCCCCAGGAAGGGGCTCCAAGTCTGGGGTAACATCCTCCATGAACCCCCGCGCCCATGGTCCACCCTTAGCCCCAGGAAGGGGCCCAAGTCTGGGGTAACATCCTCCATGAAACCCCCCATGGTCCATCCTTAGCCCCAGGATGGGGCTCCAGGTCTGGGGTAACATGCCTCGCGGAACCCCTCCATGGTCCACCATAAGCCAAATGAACAAAAGCAGAGCTAAACCCAGGATCCGGGTGTGAGTCCCTGTAATGTTAGATCAGCTTCCTTTGCAAATCTCATTCTAGAGCTGCTCCATGACATCCATGGTCCACCCTTAGCCCCAGTGAGTGGCTCCAAGTCTGGGGTAACATCCTCCATGACCCACATGGTTCACCCTTAGCCCCAGGAAGGGGCTCCAAGTCTGGGGTAACATCCTCCATGAACCCCCTCATCCATGGTCCATCCTTAGCCCCAGGAAGGGGCTCCAAGTCTGGGATAAGATCCACCATGATCCCCCTCCTCCATGGTCCACCCTTAGCCCCAGGAAGGGGCTCCAAGTCTGGGGTAACATCCTCCATGAACCCCCGGCTCCATGGTCCACCCTTAGCCCCAGGAAGGGGCTCCAAGTCTGGGATAAGATCCTCCATGAACCCCTCCATGGTCCATCCTTAGCCCCAGGATGGGGCTCCAGGTCTGGGGTAACATGCTCCGTGAACCCTCCATGGTCCACCATAAGCCAAATGAACAAAAGCAGAGCTAAACCCAGGATCCGGGTGTGAGTCCCTGTAATGTTAGATCAGCGTTCCTTTGCAAATCTCATTCTAGAGCTGCTCCATGACATCCATGGTCCACCCTTAGCCCCAGTGAGTGGCTCCAAGTCTGGGGTAACATCCTCCATGACCCACATGGTCCACCCTTAGCCCCAGGAAGGGGCTCCAAGTCTGGGGTAACATCCTCCATGAACCCCCCGCCTCCATGGTCCATCCTTAGCCCCAGGAAGGGGCTCCAAGTCTGGGATAAGATCCACCATGATCCCCTCCTCCATGGTCCACCCTTAGCCCCAGGAAGGGGCTCCAAGTCTGGGGTAACATCCTCCATGAACCCCCCGCCTCCATGGTCCACCCTTAGCCCCAGGAAGGGGCTCCAAGTCTGGGATAAGATCCTCCATGAACCCCCCCCTCCATGGTCCATCCTTAGCCCCAGGATGGGGCTCCAGGTCTGGGGTAACATGCTCCGTGAACCCTCCATGGTCCACCATAAGCCAAATGAACAAAAGCAGAGCTAAAACCCAGGATCCGGTGTGAGTCCCTGTAATGTTAGATCAGCCCCTTTGCAAATCTCATTCTAGAGCTGCTCCATGACATCCATGGTCCACCCTTAGCCCCAGTGAGTGGCTCCAAGTCTGGGGTAACATCCTCCATGACCCACATGGTCTCACCCTTAGCCCCAGGAAGGGGCTCCAAGTCTGGGGTAACATCCTCCATGAACCCCTGCCTCCATGGTCCATCCTTAGCCCCAGGAAGGGGCTCCAAGTCTGGGATAAGATCCACCATGATCCCTTCCTCCATGGTCCACCCTTAGCCCCCAGGAAGGGGCTCCAAGTCTGGGGTAACATCCTCCATGAACCCCCTGCCTCCATGGTCCACCCTTAAGCCCCAGGAAGGGGCTCCAAGTCTGGGATAAGATCCTCCATGAACCCCTCCATGGTTCATCCTTAGCTCCCAGGATGGGGCTCCAGGTCTGGGGTAACATGCCCGTGAACCCCTCCATGGTCCACCATAAGCCAAATGAACAAAAGCAGAGCTAAACCCAGGATCCGGGTGTGAGTCCCTGTAATGTTAGATCAGCGCCCTTTGCAAATCTCATTCTAGAGCTGCTCCATGACATCCATGGTCCACCCTTAGCCCCAGTGAGTGGCTCCAAGTCTGGGGTAACATCCTCCATGACCCACATGGTCCACCCTTAGCCCCAGGAAGGGGCTCCAAGTCTGGGGGTAACATCCTCCATGAACCCCCTGCCTCCATGGTCCATCTCTAGCCCCAGGAAGGGGCTCCAAGTCTGGGATAAGATCCACCATGATCCCCCTCCTCCATGGTCAACCCTTAGCTCCCAGGGAAGGGGCTCCAAGTCTGGGGTAACATCCTCCATGAACCCCCCGCCTCCATGGTCCACCCTTAGCCCCAGGAAGGGGCTCCAAGTCTGGGATAAGATCCTCCATGAACCCCTCCATGGGTCCATCCTTAGCTCCCAGGATGGGGCTCCAGGTCTGGGGTAACATGCTCCGTGAACCCCCCCATGGTCCACCATAAGCCAAATGAACAAAAGCAGAGCTAAACCCAGGATCCGGGTGTGAGTCCCTGTAATGTTAGATCAGCCTCTTTGCAAATCTCATTCTAGAGCTGCTCCATGACATCCATGGTCCACCCTTAGCCCCAGTGAGTGGCTCCAAGTCTGGGGTAACATCCTCCATGACCCACATGGTCCACCCTTAGCCCCAGGAAGGGGCTCCAAGTCTGGGGTAACATCCTCCATGAACCCCCGCTCCATGGTCCATCCTAGCCCCCAGGAAGGGGCTCCAAGTCTGGGATAAGATCCACCATGATCCCCTCCTCCATGGTCAACCCTTAGCCCCAGGAAGGGGCTCCAAGTCTGGGGTAACATCCTCCATGAACCCCCGCCCATGGTCCACCCTTAGCCCCAGGAGGCTCCGTCTGGGATAAGATCCTCCATGAACCCTCCATGGTCCATCCTTAGCCCCAGGATGGGGCTCCAGGTCTGGGGTAACATGCCCGTGAACCCTCCATGGTCCACCATAAGCCAAATGAACAAAAGCAGAGCTAAACCCAGGATCCGGGTGTGAGTCCCTGTAATGTTAGATCAGCGCTCCTTTGCAAATCTCATTCTAGAGCTGCTCCATGACATCCATGGTCCACCCTTAGCCCCAGTGAGTGGCTCCAAGTCTGGGGTAACATCCTCCATGACCCACATGGTCCACCCTTAGCCCCAGGAAGGGGCTCCAAGTCTGGGGTAACATCCTCCATGAACCCCCGCCTCCATGGTCCACCCTTAGCCCCAGGAAGGGGCTCCAAGTCTGGGATAAGATCCTCCATGAACCCCCTCCATGGTCCATCCTTAGCCCCAGGATGGGGCTCCAGGTCTGGGGTAACATGCCGGTGAACCCCTCCATGGTCCACCATAAGCCAAATGAACAAAAGCAGAGCTAAACCCAGGATCCGGTGTGAGTCCCTGTAATGTTAGATCAGCTCCTTTGTGCAAATCTCTATTCTAGAGCTGCTCCATGACATCCATGGTCCACCCTTAGCACGAGTGAGTGGCTCCAAGTCTGGGGTAACTACCTCCATGACCTCCATCGTCCATCCTTAGCCCCAGGAAGAGGCTCCAAGTCTGGGGTAACATGCTCCATGAACCCCCTCCATGGTCCACCCAAGGCTCACAAGCCCACTCTATGACCCCAGCCTCCCTTCACAGTGACCCCCGCTTGCCCACAACCCTAATGTTGACCCTCCAGGAACCCTGCTCACCAGGCGGAACCCGGTACCCACACTTAAGCACCCCTCCCTAGGCTAAACCCCTCCATCCGGCTGGGCAAGAGTTCCGTGCCCCTGGTACCCCGACTCAACTTTCGTGCCCCTGGTACCCCAACTAAACTTTCATGCCCCTGGTACTCCAACTAAACTTTCGTGCCCCTGGTACCCCAACTAAACTTCCATGCCCCTGGTACTCCAACTAAACTTTCGTGCCCCTGGTAGCCCACCTAAACCTTCGTGCCCCTGGTACCCCAACTAAACGTTTGTGCCCCTGGTATACCAACCAAATTTTGTCAGGCTCCAGGCCCCTCATGCTGCCTTGTAAGCCAGAGATAGTGCCTCTATGCCTGGGCATTGACCTCCAAGGCCCTCAGCCTCACCTCCACGGCCCAGTGAGTGGCTCTATGTCTAGGTTAACATTCTCCATGACACACATGGTCCATCCTATGCCCAAAAAGGTGGCTCCAAGTCTGGGTTAATATTCTCCATGACACCCATGCTCCATCCTATGCCCCCAGTGAGTGGCTCTCTAAGTCCTAAGCTACATTTTCCATGACACCTATGTTCATCCTATGCCCCAGTGAGTGGGTTTCTAAGTCCCATGATTTTCCATAGACACCCATGCTCCATCCTATGCCCCAGTGAGTGGCTCTAAGTCCAAGCTAATATTTCCATGACACCCATGGCCCATCCTATGCTCCCAGGAGAGTGGCTCTAAATCTGGATTAACATTCTCCATGACACCCATGGCCAATCCTATGCCCACTATGGCTCCAAGTCTGGGATACTTTACTATTATTATTATTCGCAGTGGGAATCAAAACTGGCCTCCCACTAAAGGCATCTGTCATATCCACTAAGTGCTTAATATTGACTCCATGGCCCATCCTATGCCCACCAAGTGGCTCTAAGTCTGCTAATATCTCTCCATGACACCCATGGCCTCCACCTTGGGCCAGAGTTTGTGCCCCATACTCCACCTTAAACTTTTTGTGCCCCTGGTATACCACCTCAAATATATTTTTTCCCATTTTTTTCAAAGTGTTTCAATACTTTACTTTTTTTTCCCTAATGAGAAGTCAGGTGAAAACTGGGATCTTGGCCATCAATGTTGCTCTGTGGCTCATCTGGTGTTGGAAATTACTCTGAGAGGTTAGTTCATCGGGTTAATCCACTGAGTTGTGGAATGTTGTTTCCATTGGATTCAACGGTGGAGCTCTGTGGAGTAACAACTTCTGTTTCTTTTTTAGCCATCTTACCTCAGGTTGCCATTAACGAAAGCCTACATCAATGTGCAGGTTCCTAACTCCTGGAAGTGTCCATCAGAGCCTGAAACCATGGCCCAACCTAATTCTAGAAACGGGGATCTTGCTCTCAATGTTGCTCTTCACACATCTGGTGTTGCAATTACTAGTTGGTCTGCTAGTCCACTGAGATGTGGGTATGCTGGGCCCATTAGTCCAATGTTGGGTCTTCCGTTGGGTCCACTGAGATGTGGGTATACAGACAACCCTACTGTTGGTCTCCAAGTTGGGTCCACTGAGATGTGGGCATGTTGGGACCCAACTTGTTCTGGCACACCCATGGTCCACCCTTAGCTCCCAGGAAGGGGTCTCCCAAGTCTGGTAACATCCTCCATGAACCCCTCCATGGTCCACTCCTAGCCCCAGGAAGGGGCTCCAAGTTCGCACATCTCATGAACTCCATGGTTCATCCTAGCCCCAGGATAGCCCAGGTCTGGGGTAATATGTCTGGGTGGAACCCTCCATGGGTCCAACACCTCTATAAGCCAATGAACAAAAGCAGAGCTAAACCCAGGGATCCGTGTAGTCCTGTAATGTTAGATCAGCCTCTTTGTAAATCTTCTATTCTGTGAGCTGTCTACGACATCCATGGCCATCCAATTCCTTAGCCCCAGGTGAGTGGCTCCAAGTCTGGGGTAACATCCTCCATGACCCACATGGTCCACCCTTAGCCCCAGGAAGGGGCTCCCAAGTCTGGGGGTAACATCCTCCATGAACCCCCGCCTCCATGGTCCACCCCTAGCCCCAGGAAGGGGCTCCAAGTCTGGGATAAGATCCTCCATGAACCCTCCATGGTCCATCCTAGCCCCAGGATGGGGCTCCAGGTCTGTGGTAACATGCTCCCGTGAACCCTCCATGGTCCACCATAAGCCAAATGAACAAAAGCAGAGCTAAAACCCAGGATCCGGGTGTGAGTCCCTGTAATGTTAGATCAGCCTCCTTTGCAAATCTCATTCTAGAGCTGCTCCATGACATCCATGGTCCACCCTTAGCCCCAGTGAGTGGCTCCAAGTCTGGGGTAACATCCACCATGATCCCCCTCCTCCATGGTCCACCCTTAGCCCCAGGAAGGGGCTCCAAGTCTGGGGTAACATCCTCCATGAACCCCCGCCTCCATGGTTCATCCTAGCCCCAGGAAGGGGCTCCAAGTCTGGGATAAGATCCACCATGATCCCTCTCCTCCATGGTCCACCCTTAGCTCCCAGGAAGGGGCTCCAAGTCTGGGGTAACATCCTCCATGAACCCCCCCGCGCCCATGGTCCAACCCCTTAGCCCCAGGAAGGGGCTCCAAGTCTGGGATAAGATCCTCCATGAACCCTCCATGGTTCATCCTTAGCCCCAGGATGGGGCTCCAGGTCTGGGGTAACATGCTCCGTGCAACCCCTCCATGGTCCACCATAAGCCAAATGAACAAAAAGCAGAGCTAAACCCAGGATCCGGGTGTGAGTCCCTGTAATGTTAGATCAGCCCTTTGCAAAATCTCATTCTAGAGCTGCTCCATGACATCCATGGTCCACCCTTAGCCCCAGTGAGTGGCTCCAAGTCTGGGGTAACATCCACCATGACCCACCCCATGGTCCACCCTTAGCCCCAGGAAGGGGCTCCAAGTCTGGGGTAACATCCTCCATAACCCCTGCCTCCATGGTCCATCCTTAGCCCCAGGAAGGGGCTCCAAGTCTGGGGTAAGAATCCACCATGATCCCTCCCTCCATGGTTCACCCCTAGCTCCCAGGAAGGGGCTCCCAAGTCTGGGGTAACATCCTCCATGAACCCCCGCCTCCATGGTCCACTCTCTTAGCTCCCAGGAAGGGGCTCCAAGTCTGGGATAAGATCCTCCATGAACCCCTCCATGGTCCATCCTTAGTCCCAGGATGGGGCTCCAGGTCTGGGGTAACATGCTCCGTGCAACCCTCCATGGTCCACCATAAGCCAAATGAACAAAAGGAAGAGCTAAACCCAGGATCCGGGTGTGAGTCCCTGTAATGTTAGATCAGCGCCCTTTGCAAATCTCATTCTAGAGCTGCTCCATGACATCCATGGTCCACCCTTAGCCCCAGTGAGTGGCTCCAAGTCTGGGGTAACATCCTCCATGACCCACATGGTTCACCTTCTAGCCCCAGGAAGGGGCTCCCAAGTCTGGGGTAACATCCTCCATGAACCCCCGCCCCATGGTCTAACTCCTTAGCCCCCAGGAAGGGGCTCCAAGTCTGGGATAAGATCCTCCATGAACCCCCTCCATGGTTCATCCTTAGCCCCAGGATGGGGCTCCAGGTCTGGGGTAACATGCCTCCGTGAACCCCTCCATGGTCCACCATAAGCCAAATGAACAAAAGCAGAGCTAAACCCAGGATCCGGGTGTGAGTCCCTGTAATGCTAGATCAGCGCCTCTTTGCAAATCTCATTCTAGAGCTGCTCCATGACATCCATGGTCCACCCTTAGCCGCAGTGAGTGGCTCCAAGTCTGGGGTAACTACCTCCATGACCTCCATCGGTCCATCCTTAGCCCCAGGAAGAGGCTCCAAGTCTGGGGTAACATGCTCCATGAACCCCTCCATGGTCCACCCAAGGCTCACAAGCCCACTCTATGACCCCAGCCTCCCTTCACTGTGCTGACCCGGGCTTGCCCACAACCCCTAATGTTGACCCTCCAGGAACCCTGCTCACCAGGCGAACCCGGTACCCACACTTAAGCACCCTCCCTAGGCTAAACCCCTCCATCCGGCTGGGCAAGAGTTCCGCGTCTCCTGGTACCGCACTCAACTTTCGTGCCCCTGGTACCCCAACTAAACTTTCATGCCCCTGGTACTCCAACTAAAACTTTCGTGCCCCCTGGTACCCCAACTAAACTTTCATGCCCCTTGGTACTCCAACTAAACTTTCGTGCCCCTGGTAGCCCACCTAAACCTCGTGCCCTGGTACCCCAACTAAACGCTTGTGCCCCTGGTATACCAACCAAATTTTGTCAGGCTCCAGGCCCCTCATGCTGCCTTGTAAGCCAGAGATAGTGCCTCTATGCCTGGGCATTGACCTCCAAGGCTCCTCAGCCTCACCTCCACGGCTCCAGTGAGTGGCTCTATGTCTAGGTTAACATTCTCCATGACACACATGGTCCATCCTATGCCCAAAAAGGTGGCTCCAAGTTTGAGTTAATATTCTCCATGACACCCATGCTCCATCCTATGCCCCAGTGAGTGGCTCTAAGTCCTGCTTAACATTTTCCATGACACCCATGCTCCATCCTATGCCCCAGTGAGTGGCTCTAAGTTTAAGTTAACATTTTCCATGACACCCATGGCTCCATCCTATGCCCCAGTGAGTGGCTCTAAATCTGGATTAACATTCTCCATGACACCCATGGCCAATCCTATGCCCAATTAAGTGGCTCCAAGTCTGGGATACTTACTATTATTATTATTCGCGAGGGAATCGAACCCGGCCTCCCACACCAAAGGCATCTGTCATATCCACTGCGCGCACACCCATGGCCCATCCTATGCCCAATAAGTGGCTCTAAGTCTGCGAACATTCTCCATGACACCCATGGCCCTCCACCTGGGCCAGAGTTTTGTGCCCCGGTACTCCACCTAAACTTTTGTGCCCCTGGTATACCGGACCAAATATATTTTTTCCCATTTTGTTTTTTTTTCAAAGTGTTTCAATACTTTACTTTTTTCCCTAATGAGAAGTCAGGTGAAAAACTGGGATCTTGGCCATCAATGTTGCTCTGTGGCGCCATCTGGTGTTGGAAATTCGCCCGAGAGGTTGGGTCTGTCGGGTTGGGTCCACTGAGTTGTGGGAATGTTGCGCCCATTGGATTCAACGGTGGAGCTCTGTGGAGTAACAACTTGCTTTTTTTAGCCATCTTACCGTGTCATGCCATTAACGAAAGCCCAGACATCACGTGGTGGTTCCTAACCCTAAACAGCGGTCCATCAGGAGCCCTGAAAACCCATGGCCCAACCTAATTCTGGAAAAACGGGGATCTTGGCTCTCAATGTTGCTCTCTGGCGACATCTGGTGTTGCAACGCCCAAGAAGTTGGGTCTTCTCGGAGTTGGGTCCACTGAGATGTGGGCATGCTGGGCCCATTGGGTCCAATGTTGGGTCTTCCGAGTTGGGTCCACTGAGATGTGGGCATGCTGGGCGACATTGGGTCCAATGTTGGGTCTCTCCGAAGTTGGGTCCACTGAGATGTGGGCATGTTGGGACCCAACTTGCTCCATGACACCCATGGTCCACCCCTAGCCCCAGGAAGGGGCTCCAAGTCTGGGGTAACATCCTCCATGAACCCCCGCGTCCATGGTCCACCCTTAGCCCCCAGGAAGGGGCTCCAAGTCTGGGGTAACATCCTCCATGAACCCTCCATGGTTCATCCTAGCTCCCAGGATGGGGCTCCAGGTCTGGGGTAACATGCTCCGTGAACCCCTCCATGGTCCACCATAAGCCAAATGAACAAAAGCAGAGCTAAACCCAGGATCCGGGTGTGAGTCCCTGTAATGTTAGATCAGCCCCTTTGCAAATCTCATTCTAGAGCTGCTCCATGACATCCATGGTCCACCCTTAGCCCCAGTGAGTGGCTCCAAGTCTGGGGTAACATCCTCCATGACCCACATGGTCCACCCTTAGCCCCAGGAAGGGGCCAGCTGCCAAGGTCTGTAACATCCTCCATGAACCCCCCGGCCCCATGGTCCACCCCTTAGCTCCCAGGAAGGGGCTCCAAGTCTGGGATAAGATCCTCCATGAACCCCTCCATGGTTCATCCTTAGCCCCAGGATGGGGCTCCAGGTCTGGGGTAACATGCTCCGTGAACCCTCCATGGTCCACCATAAGCCAAATGAACAAAAGCAGAGCTAAACCCAGGATCCGGGTGTGAGTCCCTGTAATGTTAGATCAGCCTCCTTTGCAAATCTCATTCTAGAGCTGCTCCATGACATCCATGGTCCACCCTTAGCCCCAGTGAGTGGCTCCAAGTCTGGGGTAACATCCTCCATGACCCACATGGTCCAACCTTACCTCCCAGGAAGGGGCTCCAAGTTCGGGGGTAACATCCTCCATGAACCCCCGCCTCCATGGTTCATCTCTAGCCCCAGGAAGGGCTCCAAGTTGGTATCTCTCACTCCCCAGAAGGGGCTCCAAGTCTGGGATAAGATCCTCCATGAACCCTCCATGGTTCATCCTTAGCTCCCAGGATGGGGCTCCAGGTCTGGGGTAACATGCTCCGTGAACCCTCCATGGTCCACCATAAGCCAAATGAACAAAAGCAGAGCTAAACCCAGGATCCGGGTGTGAGTCCCTGTAATGTTAGATCAGCGCCTTTGCAAATCTCATTCTAGAGCTGCTCCATGACATCCATGGTCCACCCTTAGCCCCAGTGAGTGGCTCCAAGTCTGGGGTAACATCCACCATCGACCTACATGGTCCACCCTTAGCCCCAGGAAGGGGCTCCAAGTCTGGGGTAACATCCTCCATGAACCCCCCGCCTCCATGGTCCATCCTAGCCCCAGGAAGGGGCTCCAAGTCTGGGATAAGATCCACCATGATCCCTCTCCTCCATGGTTCCACCCTTAGCCCCAGGAAGGGGCTCCAAGTCTGGGGTAACATCCTCCATGAACCCCCCCGCCCCCATGGTCCACCTCTAGCCCCAGGAAGGGGCTCCAAGTCTGGGATAAGATCCTCCATGAACCCCTCCATGGTTCATCCTTAGCCCCAGGATGGGGCTCCAGGTCTGGGGTAACATGCTCCGTGAACCCTCCATGGTCCACCATAAGCCAAATGAACAAAAGCAGAGCTTAAACCCAGGATCCGGGTGTGAGTCCCTGTAATGTTAGATCAGCGCCCTTTGCAAATCTCATTCTAGAGCTGCTCCATGACATCCATGGTCCACCCTTAGCCCCAGTGAGTGGCTCCAAGTCTGGGGTAACATCCTCCATGACCCACACATGGTCCACCCTTAGCCCCCGGAAGGGGCTCCAAGTTCGGGGGTAACATCCTCCATGAACCCCCGCTCCCATGGTCCATCTCTAGCCCCAGGAAGGGGCTCCAAGTCTGGGATAAGATCCACCATGACCCCTCCTCCATGGTCCACCCTTAGCTCCCAGGAAGGGGCTCCAAGTCTGGGGTAACATCCTCCATGAACCCCCGCCGCCCATGGTCCACCCTTAGCCCCAGGAAGGGGCTCCAAGTCTGGGATAAGATCCTCCATGAACCCCTCCATGGTCCATCCTTAGCCCCAGGATGGGGCTCCAGGTCTGGGGTAACATGCTCCGTGAACCCTCTCCATGGTCCACCATAAGCCAAATGAACAAAAGCAGAGCTAAACCCAGGATCCGGGGTGTGAGTCCCTGTAATGTTAGATCAGCTCCTTTGCAAATCTCATTCTAGAGCTGCTCCATGACATCCATGGTCCACCCTTAGCCCCAGTGAGTGGCTCCAAGTCTGGGGTAACATCCTCCATGACCCACATGGTCCACCCTTAGCCCCAGGAAGGGCTCCAAGTCTGGGGTAACATCCTCCATGAACCCCGTCCATGGTCCACCCTTAGCCCCAGGAAGGGGCTCCAAGTCTGGGATAAGATCCTCCATGAACCCCTCCATGGTCCATCCTTAGCCCCAGGATGGGGCTCCAGGTCTGGGGTAACATGCCTGCGGAACCCTCCATGGTCCACCATAAGCCAAATGAACAAAAGCAGAGCTAAACCCAGGATCCGGGTGTGAGTCCCTGTAATGCTAGATCACGCTTTTGCAAATCTCATTCTAGAGCTGCTCCATGACATCCATGGTCCACCCTTAGCCCCAGTGAGTGGCTCCAAGTCTGGGGGTAACTACCTCCATGACCTCCATCGTCCATCCTTAGCCCCAGGAAGAGGCTCCAAGTCTGGGGTAACATGCTCCATGAACCCCTCCATGGTCCACCCAAGGCTCACAAGCCCACTCTATGACCCCAGCCTCCCTTCACTGCGTGACCCCGGCTTGCCCACAACCCTAATGTTGACCCTCCAGGAACCCTGCTCACCAGGCGAACCCGGTACCCACACTTAAGCACCCCTCCCTAGGCTAAACCCTCCATCCGGCTGGGCAAGAGTTCCGGGCCCCCTGGTACCCCGACTCAACTTTCGTGTCCCTGGTACCCCAACTAAACTTTCATGCCCCTGTTACTCCCAACTAAACTTTCGTGCCCCTGGTACCCCAACTAAACTTTCATGCCCCTGGTACTCCAACTAAACTTTCGTGCCCCTGGTAGCCCACCTAAACTCTCGTGTCCCCTGGTACCCCAACTAAACGTTTGTGCCCCTGGTATACCAACCAAATTTTGTCAGGCTCCAGGCCCCTCATGCTGCCTTGTAAGCCAGAGATAGTGCCTCTATGCCTGGGCATTGACCTCCAAGGCCCTCAGCCTCACCTCCACGGCCCAGTGAGTGGCTCTATGTCTAGGTTAACATTCTCCATGACACACATGGTCCATCCTATGCCCAAAAAGGTGGCTCCAAGTCTGGGTTAATATTCTCCATGACACCCATGCTCCATCCTATGCCCCAGTGAGTGGCTCTAAGTCCGGGTTAACATTTTCCATGACACCCATGCTCCATCCTATGCCCCAGTGAGTGGCTCTAAGTCTGGGTTAACATTCTCCATGACACCCATGGCCCATCCTATGCCCCAGTGAGTGGCTCTAAATCTGGATTAACATTCTCCATGACACCCATGGCCAATCCTATGCCCAATTAAGTGGCTCCAAGTCTGGGATACTTACTATTATTATTATTCGCAGTGGGAATCGAACCCGGGCCTCCCACACCAAAGGCATCTGTCATATCCACTGCGCCACACCCATGGCCCATCCTATGCCCAATTAAGTGGCTCTAAGTCTGGGTTAACATTCTCCATGACACCCATGGCCCTCCACCTGGGCCAGAGTTTTGTGCCCCTGGTACTCCACCTAAACTTTTGTGCCCCTGGTATACCGACCAAATATATTTTTTCCCATTTTGTTTTTTTTTCAAAGTGTTTCAATACTTTACTTTTTTTCCCTAATGAGAAGTCAGGTGAAAACTGGGATCTTGGCCATCAATGTTGCTCTGTGGCGCCATCTGGTGTTGGAAATTCGCCCGAGAGGTTGGGTCTGTCGAAGTTGGGTCCACTGAGTTGTGGGAATGTTGCGCCCATTGGATTCAACGGTGGAGCTCTGTGGAGTAACAACTTCGTTTTTTTTTAGCCATCTTACCGTGTCATGCCATTAACGAAAGCCCAGACATCACGTGGTGGTTCCTAACCCTAACCCTAACCCTAACCCTAACCCCCTAACCCTAACCCTAACCCTAACCATAACCAAGTGCTTTCTAGCCTAACCATAACCCAAGCTTTTTAATCTAACCATAACCAAGTGCTTTCTAGCCTAACCATAACCCAAGATGTTTTAATCTAACCATAACCAAGTGCTCTTTAGCCTAACCATAACCTGGTGTTTTTCAATCTGGCCTAACCCAGTGCTTCTTCGCCAAACCATAACCAATTGGTTTTCAACACAATCCAAAACCAAAGACCTCTTGGTCCATCTTTATTGTCTTTTGACTTTCCCAGGCTTACCCCCACGTGGTCTCCGTGGTGCCTTTATCTCCATTTCTAGGCTAATCCCATGTGGTCTCCATGGTAAGCCTTCACTTTGGCTTTTGGGCAACCCCACGTGGTCTCCGTGGTACGCCTTGGATTTCCTTTTCCAGGCTGATCCCATGCGGTCTCCATGGTAAGCCTCCTCCATCTCTACAGCTCTAACCAAGGGTCTTTGAACCAAATTTGAAGCACATTTTCCCATCTCGTTAAAGTTTAACATAACAGAGATTAGATGCCAAATTGTTTGTGGACTGGGGTCCCTCTGTGGGGACGGGGTCGCTTGGTTGTGTGGATGTGGCCTGGTTTGTGCTTAAGATGACTTCAATACCCATGGTTTCCATGGTGAGTTTTCATCTTCCTTACAAAAACCCTAACCCTAACCCTAACCCATATGGTCTGAACGAGAGGTAGAGAGACTGGGATGAGCTGGGCTCAAGGTTAGTGTAGCAAATTCTGCCACCTGCGGTGGCAGAATTCTTTTTCTTAATCCTAACCGGCCCGTATCCTGGTCCCTGGCTTTCCTTTTCCTCTCTCCTTCCACTCAGGACGACCCACTCCAAATTCAAAATAAATTATAAAATTATAAAATAATAAAGAATAAAAAATAAAATGTAAAATATATCCTACGTATACCCATTCAATTCTACTTACCGTGGACCACGATCCACCCACCTTCTGGTTCCTTCTATTTCCACGGTTCACCTATGAGGAAAAAGAAGAGGTAAAAAGAAAAAACAGGTTAAAGAAAGTTTTTCACCCTGGCTTTCACCAAGGTCAAACATTGCTAATTCTGACATGTTCACACACTGTAAACTATGATTTTTCCTAACAACTGTGGTAACCCAGAGCTAAGTCCTGATCACATTCACTTACTTTATAGAATCCTAGTGCTGTTGGTTTGAAGCTTCTTGTACATAGTTATACCAATTGTACACTTTCAGTGCCTACATTTTAACTGAAAACTGTGTATCCTACATTTTCATATATATTTCTCCGTGATGAAAGTATCTTGATCTTCAGGATTATTCTAAGTTTCTTTACTACAATGCAAGCTTAACAATGCAAGTATTATGTTTCATTCAGAACAGATGTTTTTGCCCTACAGTTCATTGTTGACGATTATTTTCTGTGATGGTTAGTTCACTTTCCATGGAAAACCTGAACCACACTGTCAAGCGATTCTTAGGGGACCTTTTTCTGCTTCATTCTTGCCTAAACCCAACCATTTGACTCCCACGCAAGCCCTCCAGGGCCCTGTACACCCCTACCGATTTCCTAACCTTAACCATTTAACCCTATCTATGCCTGACCATAACCCCAACTCAATTAACCCTACATACTTACCGATTTTCTAACCCTAACCTTAACCAATTACCCCTATCTGTGTCTAATCTTAACCCAATTAACCCTGCCCACTTCAACATTTTTAACCCTAAACTTAACCAGTTAACCCTATCAGTGCCTAACCTTAACCCTGAGGAGATAACCACTTACCTGCATCTAACCTAACCAATTGGAACCTATCTAATTACTTACCTTCATTGGACTCCAACCTCCACCCTTTAGACCTATAAAAGGAAAAGAGAAGAAAATATATAAAGGTTTAATTACCATGACCAAAAAAAACACAATTGGGACATTCAAAAACTCACCCCTTTATGTATGCAATTATGTTTTAATTTTTACAAAATGCATACAATTGCAGGTTTAATATTTTCACACCATATATAACCCCTTCTGGGCTTCTTTTCCTATCCCTTGGTTTTACATTATACTTATATACCATTTTTACGGGTCTACTTCTCTTCCCTTATCTCCCTCCATATATATATATACTTAGATTTATATATATTTATTTTCTATGATATTTTTTATCCCTATTTTTATTTTTATTTACCTCTCTTGTATATAATTTTTTATATATTCTTTTATACATTTATATCCTTTATTAGTTTCATCATGTTTAACCCAATGCATTCTCCTTCCACCCTTCAAAAATTGAGGAAAACAAAAAAGCCAAAAAGTTCGTTTTTTGCACCTTTCTATTCAGGCACTCTACAGGTTTCCTCTCTCCCCCCATACACACTACTGGTTAAAATCTGAAGGCCCCAAAAGGCCCCCTATTGGCCGGAATGGTCATGTGCCCAAACAGGAAGCAGGAACAGTTGTCCTCTGAGATTCGGCACTCACCACATGCTGGACTTCTCTATGGAAAAGTACTTGTAAACAAGACAAAGTAAGTTGTCATTAGCTTGATAAAGACATAGTTTTTGTCGAAACGCGTCGCTATATTAAAAATAAAGTTCTGACAACGCTAACCATCACGTCTCTATTTTTTAAGAGATAGTTTTTGTTACTCTTTCATCACGTTTTTTTCACACAACGCCACACCCGCGGAGCTCCGCAACATGGCTGACAACTACTGGGAAGAAGATGGCTGGCAAACGGTAACATATGGGAGAGGTAGAAACAAGAATAGGGCACAATATAACACCCATGCTAGACAGCCCCTCCTATCATAGCCGCCAGCCACAACCCCGGTAGCTCCGCCACCTATGCCGACGCCACCCGCCAGAGGTATTAATAGGCAGCCACGCCGCTTCACCCAGTGGAATTATCAACGCGACAACAGAGGTAACTACACCCGCAACAACAATGGGGACAATTACCAACAACGACACCACGACCAGCACTACACTGCTCCACGCCACCAACCTGGACGCGCGGGGGCAAAAGGGGGCGGCGTTTTTTTCCAGCAAAACCCCCGCACGCCAGGAGCTATGGTGGTCAACGCAACAGGAGGTTTGTCAACAACAGAACTGACCACAACCATGACCCAGACTTTGCCACTAGAACCAGAACCATCCATAGAATGATTAAAGCTGAACACCATCTTAGTAACATCTCCTCCACACACACACCACCTGCCATAGCTAAGCTCACTAGTACACTGGCAGAATGCATCAAACCGGCTGACCCAAACCCCAGTACAGCACTTTTGATCTCAGGTAATGCTAAAAACTGGGAACATACCACACTGATAATTTTAAGAGACCACTATAAGGCCAACCTGAACAACAACCTACAGATCTTACTCCAACTCACACACAATGATTGGAAAGACAACTTCTCCATTGCTGCTGCATGGTCTCGCAGCCACTTTGGCAGGAGAATTACACAACAAACACTAGATTCGGTCTATGCTAAAATATCCCCCCAAAAAAAAAACACCCCCCAAACCCCACACACTACACCCCAGACACAGACAGCTACCACCTCAACTGCCACGGTGGAAACACCACCACCCCGCACAGAACAGAAGCACCTCCACAACCACAACCGGCACCCAGTGGACCCCTCAACAGCCACAGCCAGCACCCGGCGGGCTCCCTCAACAGCCACAACCAGCACCCGGGTGCCTCTAACAGCCACAGCCAGCACCCGCCGGACTCCCTCAACAACCGCACCCCCTCCTCCCCCCCTTACAACGGAGATGGAGACAGCCCCACAGCCCCAGCCACAAACCAGGCAAGTTGCTCCACCACCACAGCCATCACTCTCCACGCCCCTCCTGGCCCCCAGATCTGCACATCCTCCAGCCAGGATGGATGAGAACAGAGAACCTGACAGTATACGCCTATTGGAGGGAGAAATACCCCTACTCACCCTACCTCCTCCACGCACACAACGGCCAAACTCCCCTCTCAGGCCCACCACCAGCCTCCAGGACGAATGTGATTCAAGTGACAGCAGAAATCCACACAGTCCCATGCCCGACAGAGGAACACGCTGCACCTGTAGGAAGGACAACACACCAACAGCAAACCACAAGGCAGGAGAGTCCCTCCCCTCCAGCTCCACCTTCCCTCCCACCCCCCACCCCTCCTCTACCCCTTCCCTCCTCCTTCCTCCCTCCTCCTCCCCTCCACTCCCCACCTCCCCCCCTCCCTTCCCCTTCCCCCCTTTTTCCGTCCCTCACCCATCCTTATCCACTCACCGGTGATTCCGCTCTCCACGCCGCAAAGACAGAGGCAGAGAACGCATGGCGTCCAACTCCGCCCAGCCTCTGCTCCAGCTCTCATCCCTAGACTTCGGAACACTGAACGCCACTTCTGGTCCCACCCGACAGCTGGACCCGGTTTCCCTGGATCCAGAAATGACATTTGCAGGTAAAAAAATCACATCACACAGACTTCCCCTCCCTAGATTGGTTCCTTACCCTAAACGTCCAATACAGAGTAAACTCTCCTTTACCCCTTGGTGGCTCCTCCACCTCCACCCCCAGTGTCAGAGTTCAGACCCTTTCGACACACACCCACAAACAAAAAGATGACAGCCTGGTCTCTAACGGCCACCAAGAAATGGCTTATCCTCGGGGACTCGAATGCCTGCCGGGCCCCCCCATTCTCACAACCACACCTGCAAATTGACAGCTTCCCAGGAGCCTCCTTCAAACATGCTGAAGCGCTCCTGGCCAAAACCCCTGTTTCAACAGAAGTGGAAAAGTTGATCCTTTCTCTGGGCATAAACAGCAGAGCCCAGAGACCTGACAAGGTGGCTATCCCACAACTTCGAGAGCTGTGAGAATGGCCAAACTAGCTTTCCCCCAAGCCCAAATCTGGATCCCCTCATCAACTTCTCTAGAGCCCTTCCACACCAAGAACAAGAAAATCTCAGAATCATCAATAACCACATTGTCTCACACTCCGACCACATCCCACAACTCCCCAGGAACTCTTTCTCCAGAGAAAGACCTGATCCACTGGTCACGCCCCAGCGCCAGTCATATGCTCACCCACTGGCGCACCATTAAATTAAACTCACCCGCCCCGGAACCCTTCACTGCAGCCGGGGTTGAAAACTGTGATCAATCTCTCACAAACTTTTAAGCTCACCACAGCACAGACAATGATTCTTAATAAAGGGTTAACCTTCATTCCTTCTGTCTGTAAGTCGCACCACAGGAACACCAAGGACCAGGCCAAACTCGACCTCCAGGAGTACCATAGGAGGCTCAAATTAGCAGCCTACTATGAAGGTAAACCAGATTCTGTGTACCTACCTTTCCTTTCCAAATCCACCTGGCTTCCCTCTACAGCACAGCTCCCACCTGAAATTACAAAACTAACAGAATTAGATAACCAAACCTTCCAAGAACACCATAGAGTGGGATGGATTAAATCCAACCTTTCCAAATTCGAAATTGAAGCATTAAATCAATTAAAAAACAACACCAGTATTGTCATCAAACCTGCTGACAAGGGAAGCTCGGTCGTGATCATGGATAGGGAAGATTACATATCTGAGGGATACAGACAGCTTTTTGACAAAAAATATTATGTCAAGCTAGAAAAACCTATTTATAAGGAAACAGTGCCTATGATTGAAAAAATTGTCACAGCATTATACAATAAAAAATTCATCAACAATAAGCAAAAACTTTACCTCCTGGGCAGCAAGGAACCTCGCATTAGGCGCCTTATACGCTTCCTAAGATCCATAAAAACCAGAAACCTGGACGGCCCCCCACAGGATCCCCCCAGGTCGCCCCTATAGTTTCGGATTGCGACAGTGAATCATATTATACTGCTGAGTTTATAGAACACTATTTGAGCCCCCTTGCCAAATTACATAGTAGCTACCTAAAGGACACATATTTTTTCATTGACAAAGTTAAAAAAATCAAAATAAATCCCACAGCATTTATTTTCTCGCTTGATGTTGAGTCTCTCTATACCAACATATCTACCTCTGAGGGAATTGCAGCAGTCAAACAGATCTTCCAGAAGCATCCCAATAGTAAAAGACCTGAAAAGAAATATTGCAATTATTGGAAATAAACCTCAATAGAAACGATTTTGAATTTAACAATCAATACTTCCTACAAATATCTGGAACAGCTATGGGTAAGAGGTTTGCTCCCCAATATGCTGACATTTTTATGGCCCACTGGGAGGAAGGGGCCTTGGCCACATGCCAAAAAAAACCGACACACTATTTCAGATATCTGGATGACATTTGGGGCATCTGGGATCACTTAGAGGAAGATTTCTTCAAGTTCTTAGAGACCCTCAACAATCATAGCCGTTCTATTAAACTCAAAGCTACACTCAGCCAAACTTCAATCGACTTCCTTGACACTACGAACTTATAAAGGCCCAGATTTTTTACAACATCACCAACTAGACATAAAAGTTTTTTTAAAGAAACGGATACACACTCCCTCTTATTTCGAACAAGCTACCACCCTAAGCACACATTTGCAGGCCTGGTAAAGTCACAGTTAATTAGATTTAAAAGGATTTGTACAAGACAAGATGACTTCAAGGAAGCTGTCAAAACACTCTTTTCCTCACTCACCACTAGGGGCTACTCTTACACCATGCTTCGACGGTCACTTAGGACTTTCACTCAAATTAAACCAATTTCTTTAGACCCTGTCTTACCCATCATCATGACTTATTCTACAGCCAACTGTGACTTTGCAAAAAGGCTTAAAAGGAACTTTGCTTGCTCACGGGAGGTAACAATATCTTTTTGAAGGACCATAAACTCATTTCTGCATTTAGAAGAAACCAGAACCTGGGAGATATCCTAGTCAAAGCAAAGCTTAAAACATTAGCCACTGCCAGAACCAAAACACTGACAGAATTTTTCAGGACATATAAATTTGTACCGCGAACCGGCACAATAAGGAGGTTTTCAAGACGCAGAGTAACAACACTCCTCACACGAAGAATTGCATTTACCTTATCAGGTGTGCACAATGCTCCACCCAATATGTGGGAGAAACGGGAAATTCATTACTCACCAGATTTACACAACACCGGTACAACATTAATAGACATAAAACACACACACTTACCTGGTTAAGCACTTCATGGAGCATGGCTGGCCCAACCTGAGAGCCACCATACTTGAAGCCAATCCTAATTGGACCCTAAAGCAGAGGAGAAAGACAGAAAGAAATTGGATTACCAAATTAAATACTATTTTCCCATATGGTCTGAACGAGAGGTAGAGAGACTGGGATGAGCTGGGCTCCAAGGTTAGTGTAGCAACATTCTGCCACCCGCGGGTGGCAGAATTCTTTTCTTAATCCTAACCCTAACCCCTAACCCTAACCCCTAACCCTAACCCTAACCCTAACCCCAACCCTAACCCTAATTGCGTAGGCCGGCTTTACAATGGCGAAGTAAATTGCAAGGCCGGCTTTTTACAATGGCGAAGTGAAATTGCTAGGCCGGCTTTACAATGGCGAAGTGAAATTGCTAGGCCGGCTTTACAAATGGCGAAGTGAAATTGCGGTACGCGGCTTTACAATGGCGGCGGAAATTGCTAGGCCGGCTTTTACAATGGCGAAGTGAAATTGCTAGGCCGGCTTTACAAATGGCAACGTGGAAATTGCGAGGCCGGCCAACACACGCTTTGAGGATCATCACTTGATGATCGTGGCTATCACCCCTTACCTAGTTCCCAGGTTGACGTAACATTTTCAAAGTGTCAAAAACACACTCCTTGGCGAAGCCGGCATTGCTAGATGACATTGCGAATCCGGGCTTTTACAATGAACACATTTTCACACTTTTGAAACTAGCTGTTGGATTCCGTAGGCGAATCGGCGCATATATGCTGCCAGCGGAACAGCATCCAACAGATTATTTCAAAGTGTCAGAAACACACCTCATTGCAAGCTGGCTTTTACAATGCCAGAATGGCTAGACACACACACACCATGTGGTTCCAGTCTCGTCCAAATCTGGCCACCAGCTGGCTCCAATCGCATTGACGTATCTTGCTAATTTCACGCGCATGCCGTGCATGCAACGATACATGGCATTTGCTTCAGTTAAACCGCCGCGCCGTATGAAAAAACAACACTTTGGTTCTTTTTATCATGAAAGAACAGCAAGTTTATTGTGAAGGTTCAAAACACCAAAGGACCCTACCTGTATGTGTGGGCTGTTACCATTGCAGAGATTGTTACCCGTACCCAACATCCCATTTCATCCATTATTCCTAACCTTAACCATTCTAGCACAGTGGTGCGTAAGCACAACTGTCATTATTTGCAATGCTGGCTTCACAGTGCCAACCACCTGCTAGGAGATGCCAGACTAGCACCCACAGGTGAGGGCTGTTACCCCCAACCCCTTTACCTAAACTTAACCATTCTAGCACAGTGGTGCCTAAACCCAACTGTCGTTATTTTGCAAAGTGGCCTTACAAGGCCGGCTTGGATAGGTGGCATCGTGAGCCGACTTTACAAGGCCCACCCAGGGGAGCCACCCATCGGCCCACAGAAAGGGGCTAACCTCCCCGGTATACATTCAGGAAAAAGGGCCCACCTCAGCGCACCTTGACCGCGGTCGGTCCCGGAACCCACACTTAAGCCCTCCGCTATGGCCATTATTTTAACCCCGCACCGAAATATTTTCGTGCCCCTGGTATACCATTTCAATATTATGGTATGCCGGGCTTTGCAATGATGGCGAAAATTGCTAGGCCGGCTTTACAATGGCGAAGTTAAATTGCTAGGCCGGCTTTGCAAATGCATGGTGAAATTGCAGGCCGGCTTTACAATGGCGAAATTATGGTACGGCTTTACAATGGCGAAGTGAAATTGCTAGGCCGGCTTTACAATGGCAAAGTGAAATTGCGCGGTACGGCTTTACAATGGCTAAAGTGAAATTGCTAGGCCGGGCTTTACAATGGCAAAGTGAAATTATGGTTCGGCCAACACACGTTTGAGGATCATCACTTGATGATCGTGGCTATCACCCCTTTACCTAGTTCCCAGGTTGACGTACATTTTCAAAGTGTCAAAAACACACCCTTGGCGAAGCCGGCATTGCTAGATGACATTGCGAATCCGGCTTTTACAATGAAACACATTTTCACACTTTGAAACTAGCTGTTGGATTCCGTAATAATGCGGCATATATGCTGCCAGCGGAACAGCATCCAACAGATTATTTCAAAGTGTCAGAAACACACTCATTGGCGAAGCTGGCTTTTACAATGCCAGAATGGCTAGACACACACACACCATGTGGTTCCAGTCTCGTCCCAAATCTGGCCACCAGCTGGCTCCAATCGCATTGACGTATCTTGCTAATTATCCACCGCGGTGCATGCAACCGATACATGGCATTTGCTTCAGTTAAACCGTTACCTCGCCGTATGAAAAACAACACTTTGGTTCTTTTTATCATGAAAGAACAGCAAGTTTATTGTGAAGGTTCAAAACACCAAAGGACCCTACCTGTATGTGTGGGCTGTTACCATTGCAGAGATTGTTACCCGCACTCCAACATCCCATTTCATCCATTATCCCTAACCTTAACCATTCTAGCACAGTGGTGCGTAAGCACAACTGTCATTATTTGCAATGCTGGCTTCACAGTGCCAACCACCTGCTAGGGAGATGCCAGACTAGCACCCCACAGGTGAGGGCTGTTACCCCCAACCCCCTTACCTAAACTTAACCATTCTAGCACAGTGGTGCCTAAACCCAACTGTCGTTATTTGCAAAGTGGCCTTACAAGGCCGGCTTGGATAGGTGGTATTCGTGGGCCGACTTTACAAGGCCCACCCAGGGGAGCCACCCATCGGCCCACAGAAAGGGGCTAACCTCCCCGGTATACATTCAGGAAAAAGGGCCCACCTCAGCGCCACCTTGACCTCCGGGTCGGTCCCGGAACCCACACTTAAGCCCCCCGCTATGGCCACTATTTTAACCCGCACGTAGCAAATATTTTCGTGCCCCTGGTATACCATTTTCAATATTATGGTACGGCTTTGCAAATGGCGTAAGTGAAATTGCGAGGCCGGCTTTACAATGGCGAAGTGAAATTGCTAGGCCGGCTTTTTACAATGGCGGAAATTAGCTAGCCGGCTTTACAATGGCGTTGAAATTGCGAGGCCGGCTTTACAATGGCGAAGTGAAATTGCCGGCTTTACAATGGCGAAGTGAATTGCTAGGCCGGCTTTACAAATGGCTGGTGAAATTGCTAGGCCGGCTTTTACAATGGCGAAGTGAAATTGCTGGGCCGGCTTTTACAATGGCAAAGTGAAATTGCATGGTCCGGCCAACACACGTTTGAGGATCATCACTTGATGATCGTGGCTATCACCCCCTTACCTAGTTCCCAGGTTGACGTACATTTTCAAAGTGTCAAAAACACACTCCTTTCGAAGCCGGCATTGCTAGATGACATTGCGAATCCGGCTTTACAATGAAACACATTTTCACACTTTGAAACTAGCTGTTGGATTCCGTAGCAAATGCGGCATATATGCTGCCAGCGGAACAGCATCCAACAGATTATTTCAAAGTGTCAGAAACACACTCATTGCGAAGCTGGCTTTACAATGCCAGAATGGCTAGACACACACACACCATGTGGTTCCAGTCTCGTCCAAATCTGGCCACCAGCTGGCTCCAATCGCATTGACGTATCTTGCTAATTTCACCGCATGCGGTGCATGCACCGATACATGGCATTTGCTTCAGTTAAACCGTTACGCCTCGCCGTATGAAAAAACAACACTTTGGTTCTTTTTATCATGAAAGAACAGCAAGTTTATTGTGAAGGTTCAAAACACCAAAGGACCCTACCTGTATGTGTGGGCTGTTACCATTGCAGAGATTGTTACCCGTACCAACATCCCATTTCATCCATTATCCCTAACCTTAACCATTCTAGCACAGTGGTGCGTAAGCACAACTGTCGTTATTTGCAATGCTGGCTTCACAGTGCCAACCACCTGCTAGAGAGATGCCAGACTAGCACCCACAGGTGAGGGCTGTTACCCCCAACCCCTTACCTAAACTTAACCATTCTAGCACAGTGGTGCCTAAACCCAACTGTCGTTATTTGCCAAAGCGGCCTTACAAGGCCGGCCTTGGATAGGTGGCATTGGCGTAAGCGAATTTTACAAGGCCCACCCAGGGGAGCCACCCATCGGCCCACAGAAAGGGGCTAACCTCCCGGGTATACATTCAGGAAAAAGGGCCCACCTCAGCGCACCTTGACCTCCGGTCGGTCCCGGGAACCAACACTTAAGCCCCCGCTATGGCCACACTTTAACCCGCACGCAATATTTTCGTGCCCCTGGTATACCATTTCAATATGGTGATCGGCTTTGCAATGGCGAAGTGAAATTGCGAAACGGCTTTACAATGGCGAGGTGAAATTGCGAGGCCGGCTTTACAATGGCGAAGTGAAATTGCTAGGCCGGCCTTTACAATGCATGGCGTGAATTGAGAGGCCGGCTTTACAATGGCGAAGTGAAATTGCGAGGCGGCTTTTACAATTCATGTAAGTGAATACTAGGCCGGCTTTACAATGGCGAAGTGAAATTGCGAGGCCGGCTTTACAATGGCGAAGTGAAATTGCTAGGCCGGCTTTACAATGGCGAAGTGAAATTGCTAGGCCGGCTTTACAATGGCGAAGTGAAATTGCTAGGCCGGCTTTACAATGGCGAAGTGAAATTGCTAGGCCGGCTTTACAATGGCGAAGTGAAATTGCTAGGCCGGCTTTACAATGGCGAAGTGAAATTGCTAGGCCGGCTTTACAATGGCAACGTGAAATTGCGAGGCCGGCTTTACAATGGCGAAGTGAAATTGCGAGGCCGGCTTTACAATGGCAAAGTGAAATTGCGAGGCCGGCCAACACACGTTTGAGGATCATCACTTGATGATCGTGGCTATCACCCCCTTACCTAGTTCCCAGGTTGACGTACATTTTCAAAGTGTCAAAAACACACTCCTTGCGAAGCCGGCATTGCTAGATGACATTGCGAATCCGGCTTTACAATGAAACACATTTTCACACTTTGAAACTAGCTGTTGGATTCCGTAGCGAATGCGGCATATATGCTGCCAGCGGAACAGCATCCAACAGATTATTTCAAAGTGTCAGAAACACACTCATTGCGAAGCTGGCTTTACAATGCCAGAATGGCTAGACACACACACACCATGTGGTTCCAGTCTCGTCCAAATCTGGCCACCAGCTGGCTCCAATCGCATTGACGTATCTTGCTAATTTCACCGCATGCGGTGCATGCACCGATACATGGCATTTGCTTCAGTTAAACCGTTACGCCTCGCCGTATGAAAAAACAACACTTTGGTTCTTTTTATCATGAAAGAACAGCAAGTTTATTGTGAAGGTTCAAAACACCAAAGGACCCTACCTGTATGTGTGGGCTGTTACCATTGCAGAGATTGTTACCCGTACCAACATCCCATTTCATCCATTATCCCTAACCTTAACCATTCTAGCACAGTGGTGCGTAAGCACAACTGTCATTATTTGCAATGCTGGCTTCACAGTGCCAACCACCTGCTAGGAGATGCCAGACTAGCACCCACAGGTGAGGGCTGTTACCCCCCAACCCCCTTACCTAAACTTAACCATTCTAGCACAGTGGTGCCTAAACCCAACTGTCGTTATTTGCAAAGCGGCCTTACAAGGCCGGCTTGGATAGGTGGCATTGCGAAGCCGACTTTACAAGGCCCACCCAGGGGGAGCCACCCATCGGCCCACAGAAAGGGGCTAACCTCCCCGGGTATACATTCAGGAAAAAGGGCCCACCTCAGCGCACCTTGACCTCCGGTCGGTCCCGGGAACCCACACTTAAGCCCCTCCGCTATGGCCACACTTAACCCCGCACGAAATATTTTCGTGCCCCTGGTATACCATTTCAATATTGCGAGGCCGGCTTTGCAATGGCGAAGTGAAATTGCGAGGCCGGCTTTACAATGGCGAAGTGAAATTGCTAGGCCGGCTTTACAATGGCGAAGTGAAATTGCTAGGCCGGCTTTACAATGGCGAAGTGAAATTGCGAGGCCGGCTTTACAATGGCGAAGTGAAATTGCGAGGCCGGCTTTACAATGGCGAAGTGAAATTGCTAGGCCGGCTTTACAATGGCGAAGTGAAATTGCGAGGCCGGCTTTACAATGGCGAAGTGAAATTGCTAGGCCGGCTTTACAATGGCAAAGTGAAATTGCGAGGCCGGCCAACACACGTTTGAGGATCATCACTTGATGATCGTGGCTATCACCCCCTTACCTAGTTCCCAGGTTGACGTACATTTTAAAGGTGTCAAAACACACATCCTTGCGGAAGCCGGCATTGCTAGATGACATTGCGAATCCGGCTTTACAATGAAACACATTTTCACACTTTGAAACTAGCTGTTGGATTCCGTAGCAATGCGCGGCATATATGCTGCCAGCGGAACAGCATCCAACAGATTATTTCAAAGTGTCAGAAACACACTCATTGCGAAGCTGGCTTTACAATGCCAGAATGGCTAGACACACACACCATGTGGTTCCAGTCTCGTCCAAATCTGGCCACCAGCTGGCTCCAATCGCATTGGCGGTATCTTGCTAATTTCACCGGTGCATGCACCGATACATGGCATTTGCTTCAGTTAAACCGTTACGCCTCGCCGTATGAAAAAACAACACTTTGGTTCTTTTTATCATGAAAGAACAGCAAGTTTATTGTGAAGGTTCAAAACACCAAAGGACCCTACCTGTATGTGTGGGCTGTTACCATTGCAGAGATTGTTACCCGTACCAACATCCCATTTCATCCATTATCCCTAACCTTAACCATTCTAGCACAGTGGTGCGTAAGCACAACTGTCGTTATTTGCAATGCTGGCTTCACAGTGCCAACCACCTGCTAGGAGATGCCAGACTAGCACCCACAGGTGAGGGCTGTTACCCCCAACCCCTTACCTCCTAAACTTAACCATTCTAGCACAGTGGTGCTAAAACCCAACTGTCGTTATTTGCCAAGCGGCCTTACAATACAAGCCCGGCTTGGATAGGTTGGCATTGCGAAGCCCGACTTTACAAGGCCCACCCAGGGGAGCCACCCACGGCCCCACAGAAAGGGGCTAACCTCCCGGGTATACATTCAGGAAAAAGGGCCCACCTCAGCGCACCTTGACCTCCGGTCGGTCCCGGGAACCATCACTTAAGCCCCCCCGCTATGGCCACACTTAACCCGGCACGAAATATTTTCGTGCCCCTGGTATACCATTTCAATATTGCGAGGCCGGCTTTGCAATGGCGAAGTGAAATTGCGAGGCCGGCTTTACAATGGCGAAGTGAAATTGCGAGGCCGGCTTTACAATGGCGAAGTGAAATTGCTAGGCCGGCTTTACAATGGCGAAGTGAATTGAGAGGCCGGCTTTACAATGGCGAAGTGAAATTGCGAGGCCGGCTTTACAATTGCGAAGTGAAATTGCTAGGCCGGCTTTACAATGGCGAAGTGAAATTGCGAGGCCGGCTTTACAATGGCGAAGTGAAATTGCTAGGCCGGCTTTACAATGGCGAAGTGAAATTGCTAGGCCGGCTTTACAATGGCGAAGTGAAATTGCTAGGCCGGCTTTACAATGGCGAGTGAAATTGCGAGGCCGGCTTTACAATGGGAAGTGAAATTGCTAGGCCGGTTACAATGGCGGTAGAGAATTGCTAGGCCGGCTTTACAATGGCAACGTGAAATTGCGAGGCCGGCTTTACAATGGCGAAGTGAAATTGCGAGGCCGGCTTTACAATGGCAAAGTGAAATTGCGAGGCCGGCCAACACACGTTTGAGGATCATCACTTGATGATCGTGGCTATCACCCCCTTACCTAGTTCCCAGGTTGACGTACATTTTCAAAGTGTCAAAAACACACTCCTTGCGAAGCCGGCATTGCTAGATGACATTGCGAATCCGGCTTTACAATGAAACACATTTTCACACTTTGAAACTAGCTGTTGGATTCCGTAGCGAATGCGGCATATATGCTGCCAGCGGAACAGCATCCAACAGATTATTTCAAAGTGTCAGAAACACACTCATTGCGAAGCTGGCTTTACAATGCCAGAATGGCTAGACACACACACACCATGTGGTTCCAGTCTCGTCCAAATCTGGCCACCAGCTGGCTCCAATCGCATTGACGTATCTTGCTAATTTCACCGCATGCGGTGCATGCACCGATACATGGCATTTGCTTCAGTTAAACCGTTACGCCTCCGCTGACGTGAAAAAAAAAACACTTTGGTTCTTTTTATCATGAAAGAACAGCAAGTTTATTGTGAAGGTTCAAAACACCAAAGGACCCTACCTGTATGTGTGGGCTGTTACCATTGCAGAGATTGTTACCCGTACCAACATCCCATTTCATCCATTATCCCTAACCTTAACCATTCTAGCACAGTGGTGCGTAAGCACAACTGTCATTATTTGCAATGCTGGCTTCACAGTGCCAACCACCTGCTAGGAGATGCCAGACTAGCACCCACAGGTGAGGGCTGTTACCCCCCAACCCCCTTACCTAAACTTAACCATTCTAGCACAGTGGTGCCTAAACCCAACTGTCGTTATTTGCAAAGCGGCCTTACAAGGCCGGCTTGGATAGGTGGCATTGCGAAGCCGACTTTACAAGGCCCACCCAGGGGGAGCCACCCATCGGCCCACAGAAAGGGGCTAACCTCCCCGGGTATACATTCAGGAAAAGGGCCCACCTCAAGCGCCCTTGACCTCCGGTCGGTCCGGGAACCCACACTTAAGCCCCTCGCTATGGCCACACCTAACCCCGCACGAAATATTTTCGTGCCCTGGTTATACCATTTCAATATTGCGAGGCCCGCTTTGCAATGGTGAAGTGAAGTGCGAGGCCGGCTTTACAATGGCGAGAAGTGAGAATTGCTAGGCCGGCTTTACAATGGCGAAGTGAAATTGCTAGGCCGGCTTTACAATGGCGAGGTTAGGAATTGCTAGGCCGGCTTTACAATGGCGAAGTGAAATTGCGAGGCGGCTTTACAATGGCGAAGTGAAATTGCGAGGCGGCTTTACAATGGCGAAGTGAAATTGTAGGCGGTTCTTGGCGGCTTTACAATGGCAAAGTGAAATTGCGAGGCCGTAATAACAACGTTTGAGGATCATCACTTGATGATGCGTGGCTATCACCTTACCTAGTTCCCAGGTTGGCGTACATTTTAAAAGTGTCAAAAAACACACTCCTTTCGAAGCCGGCATTGCTAGATGACATTGCGAATCCGGCTTTACAATGAAACACATTTTCACACTTTGAAACTAGCTGTTGGATTCCGTAGCGAATGCGGCATATATGCTGCCAGCGGAACAGCATCCAACAGATTATTTCAAAGTGTCAGAAAAACACTCATTGCGAAGCTGGCTTTACAATGCCAGAATGGCTAGACACACACACACCATGTGGTTCCAGTCTCGTCCAAATCTGGCCACCAGCTGGCTCCAATGCGCATTGGCGTATCTTGCTAATTTCACCGCGTGCGGTGCATGCACCGATACATGGCATTTGCTTCAGTTAAACCGTTACGCCTGCGCCGTTATGAAAAACAACACTTTGGTTCTTTTTATCATGAAAGAACAGCAAGTTTATTGTGAAGGTTCAAAACACCAAAGGACCCTACCTGTATGTGTGGGCTGTTACCATTGCAGAGATTGTTACCCGTACCAACATCCCATTTCATCCATTATCCCTAACCTTAACCATTCTAGCACAGTGGTGCGTAAGCACAACTACTGGGTTATTTGCAATGCTGGCTTCACAGTGCCAACCACCTGCTAGGAGATGCCAGACTAGCACCCACAGGTGAGGGCTGTTACCCCCAACCCCCTTACCTAAACTTAACCATTCTAGCACAGTGGTGCCTAAACCCAACTGTCGTTATTTGCAAAGCGGACCTTACAAGGCCGGCGGATAGGTGGCATTGGGGGCCGACTTTACAAGGGCCCAGCAGGGAGCCACCCATCGCCCCACAGAAGGGGCTAACCTCGGGGTATACATTCAGGAAAAGGGCCCACCTCAAGCGACCTTGACCTCCGGTTGGTCCGGGAACCATCACCAAGCCCCGCTATGGCCACACTTAACCCGGCACGAAATATTTTCGTGCGCGCTCTACTCATTTCAATATTGCGAGGCCGGCTTTGCAATGGCGAAGTGAAGTCGCAGGCGGCTTTACAATGGCGAAGTGAAGTGCGAGGCCGGCTTTACAATGGCGAAGTGAAATTGCTAGCCCGGCTTTACAATGGAGTGAATTGAGAGGCCGGCTTTACAATGGCGAAGTGAAATTGCGAGGCCGGCTTTAAATTCGAAGTGAAATTGCTAGCCGGCTTTACAATGGTGAAGTGAAATTGCGAGGCGACTTTACATTGGCGAAGTGAAATTGCTAGGCCCGGCTTTACAATGGCGAAGTTAAATTGCTAGGGCCGGCTTTACAATGTGAGGAAGTGAAATTGCTAGGCGGCTTTACAATGGCGAAGTAGGAAATTGCTGAGCCGGCTTTACAATGCGAAGTAAATTGCTAAGCGGTTACAATGGCGAAGTGAAATTGCTAGGCCGGCTTTACAATGGCGAAGTGAAATTGCGAGGCCGGCTTTACAATGGCGAAGTGAAATTGCGAGGCCGGCTTTACAATGGCAAAGTGAAATTGCGAGGCCGGCCAACACACGTTTGAGGATCATCACTTGATGATCGTGGCTATCACCCCCTTACCTAGTTCCCAGGTTGACGTACATTTTCAAAGTGTCAAAAACACACTCCTTGCGAAGCCGGCATTGCTAGATGACATTGCGAATCCGGCTTTACAATGAAACACATTTTCACACTTTGAAACTAGCTGTTGGATTCCGTAGCGAATGCGGCATATATGCTGCCAGCGGAACAGCATCCAACAGATTATTTCAAAGTGTCAGAAACACACTCATTGCGAAGCTGGCTTTACAATGCCAGAATGGCTGAACACACACACACCATGTGGTTCCAGTCTCGTCAAATCTGGCCCCCCGCTGGCTCCAATCGCGTTGGCGTATCTTGCTAATTTCACCGCATGCGGTGCATGCACCGATACATGGCATTTGCTTCAGTTAAACCGTTACGCCTCCGCCGTATGAAAAACAACACTTTGGTTCTTTTTATCATGAAAGAACAGCAAGTTTATTGTGAAGGTTCAAAACACCAAAGGACCCTACCTGTATGTGTGGGCTGTTACCATTGCAGAGATTGTTACCCGTACCAACATCCCATTTCATCCATTATCCCTAACCTTAACCATTCTAGCACAGTGGTGCGTAAGCACAACTGTCATTATTTGCCAATGCTGGCTTCACCAGTGCCAACCACCTGCTAGGAGATGCCAGACTAGCACCCACAGGTGAGGGCTGTTACCCCCAACCCCCTTACCTAAACTTAACCATTCTAGCACAGTGGTGCCTAAACCCAACTGTCGTTATTTGCAAAGTGGCCTTACAAGGCCGGCTTGGATAGGTGGCATTGCGAAGCCGACTTTACAAGGCCCACCCGGAGACGCCACCCGGCGCCCACAGAAGGGGGGCTAACCTCCGGGTATACATTCAGGAAAAGGGCCCACCTCAAGCACCTTGACCTCCGGTTGGTCCGGGAACCAACCCAAGACTTAAGCCCCTCCGCTATGGCCACACTTAACCCCGCACGAAATATTTTCGTGCCCTGGTTCTCATTTCAATATTGCGAGGGCGCTGGTAGAGTGAAATTGGAGGCCGGCTTTACAATGGCAGTGAAATTGCTAGAGCCGGCTTTACAATGACAGTGAGGAATTGCTAGGCCGGCTTTACAATGGCGAAGTTAAATTGCTAGGGCCGGCTTTGCAATGGCGAGGTGAAAGTGCGAGGCCGACTTTACTATGCAAGTGAAATTGCGAGGCGGCTTTACAATGGCGAAGTGAAATTGCTAGGCCGGCTTTACAATGGCGAAGTGAAATTGCTAGGCGGCTTTACAATGCAAGTGAAATTGCGAGGCGGTAACACTACGTTTGAGGATCATCACTTGATGATCGTTGGCTATCACCCTTACCTAGTTCCCAGGTTGACGTACATTTTTAAAAGTGTCAAAAACACACTCCTTGCGAAACCGGCATTGCTAGATGACATTGCGGAATCCGGCTTTACAATGAAACACATTTTCACACTTTGAAACTAGCTGTTGGATTCCGTAGCGAATCGCGGCATATATGCTGCGAGCGGAACAGCATCCAACAGATTATTTCAAAGTGTCAGAAACACACTCATTGCGCGAAGCTGGCTTTACAATGCCAGAATGGCTGAACACACACACACCATGTTGTTTCCAGTCTCGTCCAAATCTGGCCCCCAGCTGGCTCCAATCGCATTGGCGTATCTTGCTAATTTCACCGCATGCGGTGCATGCACCGATACATGGCATTTGCTTCAGTTAAACCGTTACGCCTCGCCGTATGAAAAACAACACTTTGGTTCTTTTTATCATGAAAGAACAGCAAGTTTATTGTGAAGGTTCAAAACACCAAAGGACCCTACCTGTATGTGTGGGCTGTTACCATTGCAGAGATTGTTACCCGGTACCAACATCCCATTTCATCCATTATCCCTAACCTTAACCATTCTAGCACAGTGGTGCGTAAGCACAACTGTTGTTATTTACAATGCTGGCTTCACAGTGCCAACCACCTGCTAGGAGATGCCAGACTAGCACCCACAGGTGAGGGCTGTTACCCCCAACCCCTTACCTAAACTTAACCATTCTAGCACAGTGGTGCCTAAACCCAACTGTCGTTATTTGCAAAGCGGACCTTACAAGGCCGGCTTGGATAGGTGGCATTGCGAAGCCGACTTTACAAGGCCCGCCAGGGGAGCCACCCATCGGCCCACAGAAGGGGCTAACCTCCGGGTATACATTCAGGGAAAAGGGCCCACCTCAAGGCGCACCTTGACCTCCGGTCGGTCCGGGAACCATCACTTAGCCCCCGCTATGGCCACACTTAACCCGGCGAAATATTTTCGTGCCCTGGTATACCATTTCAATATTGCGAGGCCCGGCTTTGCAATGGCGAGAGTGAAATTGCGAGGCCGGCTTTACAATGGCGAGTGAAATTGCGAGGCCCGGCTTTACAATGGCGAAGTTGAAATTGCGACGGCTTTACAATGGGATGAAATTGGACGCTTTACAATGGGTGAAATTGCGGGGGCTCAATGGGGGTGAAGTGAGCCTTTACAATGAAATTGAGGTGCTGGGCGCTTTACAATGGCAAAGTTGAAGTTGGGGGGCCGAACACCACGTTTGAGGATCATCACTTGATGATGGTGGCTATCACCCTTACCTAGTTCCC